>NW_026111786.1:285000-349782 GCF_024679095.1 Eriocheir sinensis | reverse complement strand
TAAATAATGAAGTCATTTAGAAAGGTTAATTGCATGATACCCGGATATATTAGTGAAGGGATGCTATTAATTTGAGGGGTTACGAAGCTCATCAATAACTAATTATTTTATTCATTCATGGATAGTCATTTGTTTTTCCCTCTATCATCTTTATAATAAAAAAATATGTTCATGTAAGGGCAATTGTTCTTTTTTCGCCAATTAATTACGTCAAAGTATTATACATATGAATTATTTCTAATAGTGACTAATCCGCTGAAGGTAAGAAATATTGGTAAACGATCACTTTTCTTTTTATCTCCAGCTACACCTCTCTTCTCTCTTTCCTTCTCTTGTCACGTTCTTCCTTCCTTCCTTCTGCTTCAGTTCTTCTTCTCCGATCGTCGCCCCTTCCCTCCTATACTCCTACTCTGCCCTCTCTTCCCCTTTTCTTTTCCTTCTTTTCATTTTTTCACGTGTTTAGCTTACTCTTTGTCTTTTATTATTATCTGCCTCTTTATACTCCATGTTTGTTATCATCTTTCTTACGTCACTTTGTGCCTATTTGTTAATCTTTTTACTTACCTTCCCCACCTACTTAATTTTCAGTCACATTCCCGTTTGCAAGACAGTTTCTTCTCTACGCCCATCCTCCTTTCCGCTTCTTCATTTCTTGTAAGGATATAACGTTAACCCTCTTCTTCCCTTTTTTGTACACCTTTTCTTGATAATTCGTTCTTTCTGTCAAGATTTTTTACTTTTTTTAAGCCCTGCCGCGCAACTTTCTATGATGGTTTGTCGTCCCTTTTCCCTCCGTTAACATTATTCCCTCAGTCTCTCCTTTTTTGGAATCTTTCTTTGCATTTCCTTCGACTCCAGCAACGCACGCACACTCTCCTTCTTTGCCACCTTCCCTAACCCGTTCTTCACCTCCGTCGTCTTCTTCCTCCTCAGTAACCTTTCCAATTCTTCCTGTCTCTCACCCCACTTCCCTTAAGAGTATTTTCTTCTGCTTCTCCGTCTCTATCATCGACTAATTGTGTGAAGTCTTCGTTAACGTCACTTGAATTTGTGACTCCCGTATGTTATTAGAATAGAATAGCAGAACAGTGGTTAGACAAAAATAACTTTATGAGCGTTGATTGAAATATAACAAGGAAGCACGCAGACAAGTTGCTTACTACTCGATCGTGTAAAGTCACAGCCGGGTCGGGCGAGGCAACAGGGTGGCTTGTCTCGTAATAGTTTTGACACCCCTGGCGCGGGCGGACGGTGACGCCAACACAGTGGTTGATTCTGAGCTGCGTAGTTAACGAAAATAAGGCTATGAGTGAAAGGAGAGGGCTAATTAGGTCTCCTTTGTCGTCATATACTATACCGCTACTTAAAGGATTTTATGTTGCAGGGAAGTAGAATTAAGATACTTCCAGAATTTTATTTTAGACAGGATGTAGAAGGTGATAAAGTTTAATAAGTCCTGAGGCATGAATAGACTGGGAGGTGTAGAGAGTTTTGTGCAGGGCTAAAAGGGACGAGAAGGGGACGAAACTTTCGTGACCGAAAGCAGTGACATCTCAAGTAATGGATTATGGACTTTGATTTTGCGTTCTTTGTCATTGGGTTTTTTCGCGAATTTGGAAAATCAACCGCTTTGGTTCGAATAGTTATAACTCCCTTTATTTCTGGGGCTAGAGAAATGTTTTAGTATCAATCGACGGCAAATGAAAGGGCTATATTTTTTTACTGTTACTGGGCCTAAAAACCGACTCGAAAAGGTAAAACATCGAATAAATTCGCCAAAACGGCTCTCAATTTTTTTTTTTGAGTTCTACCTGAAACCCACTCATATTGTTTTAGAATTTCAAACCACTTATTTAACAAATACTTAGCCCTACCAATGCTTTCCAATATGATGCATAATATTTCCCTATTCCCAGTAGTTTTGTCGATAGAGCCTGAATGCAAAACCCTTTGAGAGCGATTTGACAACCCAGACACTGCTGTTTTTAATTAATGTGGTATTGCTATTGCCTCAGAAGGCTGTAATTTGGCATGTAGCCCCTCTGGCAATGTAGTATGACTAATTCTGAAGGATTTTGTGATTGCCGTTTTCGCTGATTCCAACATTGTCGCCGAGCCGTCACAAAATAATCCTGTTTTTCGGGTCTTTGCCGCGATTTGACACATCCAGTTTTTTTTGCTTATAACTTTATTTATTTATTTAGTGCTTTCATTTTTTTTCATTATTAATCTTTTATTCATTGAGCTTATTTGCCACCAAGCACGCCTTCAGGCTTCAGTAGTTTTTGCTCGATTGACCAAAAGTCGCGACGAAAATTCATCGAATCTGACTCATTTCACGCCTAGTAGTAGTAGTAGTAGTAGTAGTTGTACTAGTAGTAATAATAACTATTGCAGTATTACAAACAGTAACAATTTTAGCATCCCTAAATTACTTTTCTAAATAGCAGAAAACAGCCATAGTATACGCATGAAATTTAAGAAGGAGTCAATACTTCAGATAGCAAATGCATCTGGACGAGAAGGACAGAAAAAATAACTGGTTTTCGCTTACTTAAATCATTTAAACGAGAACAAGGAGGAGGAGGAGGAGGGGGGAGTAGGAGGAGGGAGGAGGAGGCGGAGGGGAGGGTAGGAGGAGGCGGTGACTTTCTTTCAGTTATTGAATTGCTGAAAGCCACGCCGAAGGGCTGTGTAAATTCAGTAATAATTAGAAGTGTGCAGGAGGAGGAAACATGGATACATGGAACATGGACGAACAGGCAACATAAAGCCTGTTGGCTCATTGCGAGGCTACCTGCTTTTTAGTGATTTAATCAATACGTTAGTCACTAGGGTGAGGGGATCGCGGAGCCACTTGAGTGACTCTGCGGATGAGAAGGAGGAAGAGGAGAAGGAGAGGAGAAAGGGGGGGAAGGAGGAAGGAGAGGAGGAAGGAGTAGGAGGACGAGGCTTTTTATATTTTGAATCGCTTTAAGGGCTACGCGGAAGGGCTGTGTAAGTCTGCGCTTAATAAGAAGTGTTGGGTGGCGGGTACACCAGTTGAAAGAATATTTTGGGCGGTGGAGGAGGAAGACGAAGAAGAGGACGACGCCCACATCATCGTCCGTCCCTGCTCCTTCATACATAACCATCTTGTACAAACGTTACAGAAAGAGACAGTATGACTTGGAGGAGGAGGGAAGAGGGAGAGGAGGAGGAGGAGGAGGAGAGGAGGAGGAGGAGGAGGGAGGAGGAGGAGGTATACAATATTATTTTTACTTATGTAATACCATTACTACTGTCTACATTTTACCTGGAGCTTACACCTGAGAGCAACAAATGTAATCAAAATCATCAGCTGATTACCTAACTTTTGACCAGTCATGTGGAAAATGTAGGGTCACACACACACACACACACACACACACACACACACACACACACACACACACACACACACACACGTCTAGAATTTCCGCCATTTCCGTGTTTCAATTACAGGTGAATTTGGGGAGATGGATTTGAGGGGGATGCACAGGTGACCGGGGCGCCAGGTGCTTAAAAGGAAGAAGATTGCTTTGTGGAGTGGTTGGAGTGGTGGAAGGCTGTGTGGTCATACGGGAGGAGTGGGTAAAGGAGTGGTGTGGGTGTTGGCTGGACGGTGTGTAGGAGGAAGCGGAGTGAGTAAGGGGACAGTTGTGGCGTGGTGGTTGGCTGGGGTGATTGATAGAGGAGTGAGGAGGGGAGTGCGGAAGGCGGCGTTGGTGGTCATTTCAGAGAGGGAGCGGAGTGGGGAAGGGAGTGGCTGGAGTAGTATTATAGTATTAGCAGGTTTTAAGAGGAGTAAAAGTGGGTAAGGGAGTGAATATGCACTGTGACTAAAGAGAAACGAACAGAGAGGGGAGAAGGTGATAGGAGCGGAACGATGGATGAGAGAGAGGGAGTTTGAAAAATTACCATAGAGAAAGAGTTGGTGTAAAGCAAATTGAGAAGTTGGTATAAGGGAGAGAGAGAGAGAGAGAGAGAGAGAGAGAGAGAGAGAGAGAGAGAGAGAGAGAGAGAGAGAGAGAGAGAGAGAGAGAGAGAGAGAGAGAGAGAGAGAGAGAGAGAGAGAGAGAGAGATTTACATTTCCAATTCTCGACCCCAAAGGTTGTCAAATTTCTTAGAACTCGTTGATCCGTGTGAATAGAGATAATTGTCCTTTTAGACGTTCTTCCTCCTCCATCTACATTTCCTCCTTTGGTCTAGTAATGCCCTCGGAACTTTCCACAAATTAAATTACATGTTCTTTTGATGTCATTTTAGCGTTTAATTTTTCCCTTACAATTTGTTTCACCTAACTTTTTCCTTTTTTTTTGTCCTCCTCCTCCATTTTTTTCCTTTGGTCTAGTAATGCTTTCAAAACTTTCCGTAAATGAACTTATAAATTCCTATGATGTCATTTTAAGAGTTCATTTTTTCCTGTTCAACTTGTTCCACTTTTTTTTTTTGCTTTGATTTTTTTTTCATAGTATTTGATTACTTGTGGACTTATCAGACACCAAACAAGAACAGCCTGAAAATTTGCCGCCTACAAGTTTTCGGGCGCCATTTTAGGTGACAAACAAGAGCACTTCTAGATATTTGATGCCTACAGGTCTTCTAATTCATTTTCCATTAGTAAGCCCCTTCACCTATGTAATGATCCGTTAAACATTCAATAAACCAGGCTCCTAATATTATCTGCCCCTTGTTTTATATTTCTTTTGTCGCCTTTCTCCTTATCTCCTATCGCTTTTACTTTCATACCGTCATTTTCGCTTTCTCGGCGTCTCGTGTTTCGGGGTCACTGAATCCGAGGCGTATAGTGTCCCGATGTCTCCCTGTCTTACCTCATTCGTCTCTTATAATACTGACTAACTGACAATCTTTAAATGACCAAGTTCCTTCTTCGCTAACTCATTCATACTAATTCATCACCATTCATTATAGGGCCCAGTAGTGCACTAACCAACTAACCAAACAAACAGATAATGCCCTTGACAGAAAACAAATAAGATCGAATGTTGGTGCTTTTAGCGAGGCAACTTCCGCTGTTGGTGCCATCAACCATCTCGGTATTGATAGCCACGCCATAAATCATTGTCGTTAGCTTCGTTTGCTGCTTTAGGCTTCCGCAGTGTTCAGGCTCGTCGATGTTGGTTGCTGTTATTTACCGCTTCTGCTGGGCTCTGAATGACGGGCTCTAAATCCTGCTTGTTGAGATTGGTTGCCCTCTTCTAAAGGCCTTGTTCGTTCCCGCTTGTGTTTTTCCCCCTTCCAATTTTGCTCGTTTTACTTATGACATGTTTATTTTTTGGCTATAGGTTGTGATAAAAGTTTACTGGTTTAGAAAGGTTACTCTATTCTAAAGCCCTTCTTCGTTCCTGATTGCGATTTCCCCTTCCATTCTTGCATGTTTTACTTTTCTTTCAGTTTACCACGTTTAATTAACCTTTTTTTTACCATTGCTAGTGATTAAAAGTTAACTTGTTTAGTAAGGTTACTCTATTTTAAAGCCCCTCCTCGTTCCTGATTGCAATTTCCCCTTCCATTCTTGCACGTTTTTTTCTTTCAGTGTACCATGTAAGCTTTTTTTATATTGCCATTTAGGAAGGTTCGAAAAAATGATGTCACCTGGGATCATTTTTCACCTCCCTTTCTTTTACTTGATCACATGCCTTGGGGTTTCCGATTGATTCTTCCAGTCCTGTCCTGTGTCCAGAGTTCAGAAATTTAAACTATATATTGACTCTGATTAAGATGTGAACTATCCCTTTTTGTCTTTGAATGATATTATTTCTTTAATCTATACCCCCTACATACATCTTTGTGATCCTTCCTTCCTTCCTCTCTACCCTCTTTCTTTCCATCCTTCCTTCCTTTCTTCCTTCCTTCTACTGCTAGTCTATATTTACGTGTATATTTCCTTTGCTTATATATCTACCTATATTTCTTGTTGGTATTACTGCTTCTACGCGTCCATAGTAGCGGCGGTATCCTTACCTGTGTTTTACCCCGAGTTTTAACGTTGTACTGTACAGAAGTTAATTAGCCCACCTGAACCCATTCCGTCCAACCTGAACCTCACGCACGGCACGCCTCAAAAAGGGCCTCACCATGTTCTCTCCTCTAAATTTCCCCTCCTTCTCCTCCTCTCGGCCTCTCCTCCTCTTCCGCCTCTTCCTCCTCCTCTTATTCCCTCCTCCTCTTTTTCCCCCTCTCCTCCTCCTCCTCCTCCTCCTCCTCCTCCTCCATCTCCTCCATCTCCTACTCTTACTTCTACTTCTCTTTTACTCCTCCCTTACTCTTTCTCCTCCTCTTACTTATACTACTCTTCCTTCTCATCTTACTTCGTCTACTCGTCCTCCTCCTCCTCCTCCCTCTAATTATCTCCCTCCTCCTCCTCCTCCTCCACCTCCTCCTCCTCCTCCTCCTCCTCCTCCTCCTCCTCCTCCTCCTCCTCCTCCTCCTCTTCCTCCTCCTCCTCCTCCTCTTCCTCCTCCTCCTCCTCCTCCTTCTCCTTTGCATTTACTTAGCTCGCAGATACATGAAATTATTCCTCCGCGTTTGATGTTTTCTTTTTATTAATCTATTCCCGTCATCGCTCTGCCTCTCATCTCCGTCACCTTTCTCCTCCTCCGTTTCCTTCAACATCCTTTACTCTATTTCACAGCCCTCCATGCCCTCCCCACCACACTTCATTTCCCATCCGTACACAGAACCCATCCATTTATCTCAGTCTCCCTCTCCTTCCATTACTCCCCCTGATTTCCTTTTCTAGCATCCACCCCATATATCCATCCCCATGCCTCTCCGGTGGCTCTTCGTACCTTCCTTAAACCAACAAAAAAAATATTAACAAACAAAAACTGGTTTATCTCCTTGGAGCTGTTATTATATTGCCCGGGCAGTCGATCCCAATTAACCCCCCCCCATACGCCCCCCCCCCCCCCACACACACACGCACTCACATACCCCCCCCCTCATATACTTAAGAAAGCGAGGATCACGTCAGAGCTAGTCGCAGTTTAGGTAGTCTGTCTTGTCATGTTCTCGCCGTCCCTCGTCTCTCTTCATCAAAGCCATCAAACGGCGCCCTATCGAAGGCCTTTTTCCTCCTCCTCGTCCAGTATTCCTCCTTTCTGGTGAAGAAGGCGCTGCAGAAGGGCCATTGTATATAACTTGAGGAGGAGGAGGACGTGGAAGAGGAAGAGAAGGAGTCAGAGTAAGAGGAAGACTGATGCGAAGAAGAGATGAGGGAGGAGGAGGAGAAGGAGGAGGAGAAGCAGGAGGGGTAGCAATAGGGGCTGGTGTATGAGGAGGAGGAGCAGTAGCATGAAAGGAGGAGGAAGAGTAGGAGGAGGAAGACGATATTATCATTATTATTATTATTATGATAGTTACCAAAGCCTCCCTCCAGGGTGCAGATACAACAAGTTGAACCACTCAAAATACCAAAAGGTACTGGAGAAAAGCAAAGGCAACGAATAGTTAAGAAACTGGCCAGTCAAGCCAAAAGGAGGAAAATAAAACTACTGTTTCAAAAAAGACATTCACACGAGACTTAAATGTAGAAATGTCTGCAGAAAGGACAATCTCATTTCCTGTCTAGGATCACAGCTCAAACACTGGTAGCATAAGTAGTGAAGGGTACCTCTTCCGTTCTGGTCAGTGCTGATATATCCTGCTGTTTTGGACTTGGTTTATTCTGCTAATTAGTGAATATATTTGGTTACATGAGACCTTAAAGATGAGCGGTAATGGTTCCAGTGTCGAGTCGAAGCTTAATTATGATTCTTACTGAAGTAATTTTATTTTCAAAGCACTACCATATGGTTTACTAAATTTCAAACATTATTACATACATGCACACATACCTTGGTACACGGGCATACATATGTAGTCGCAATCATACATAGTTACAGACATACTTGCAGTTGTTTAAGAGAGAGAGAGAGAGAGAGAGAGAGAGAGAGAGAGAGAGAGAGAGAGAGAGAGAGAGAGAGAGAGAGAGAGAGAGAGAGAGAGAGAGAGAGAGAGAGAGAGAGAGAGAGAGAGAGAGAGAGAGAGAGATAGAGTGAGAGCGAGAGCGAGAGAGAAGGGGATGGGGGATGACAGGCCAATTTCGCTGCGTCTTGTGAACTCTTCAGTAATTTGGCGACCCCTTCCTTTCCCGGGCCTCGTTGTGTGACCTTCAGGATCGGTCTTTGCAATTAAATTTTTTCACTTGACTTAATGTGTCTTTCGCGGTCAGAGTAAGCTCCTCCTCCTCCTCCTCCTCCTCCTCCTCCTCCTCCTCCTACTACTACTACTACTACTACTACTACTACTACTCCTTCTCCGTCTCCTGTTCCTCGTACACTTTTTCTTTTTCTTCCACCTCCTCCTCATCTTCTCTGCCACTGCCTCCTCTTACTGCCACTTCTCCTCCTCCTCCTCCTCCTCCTCCTCCTCCTCCTCCTCCTCCTCCTCCTCCTCTGTCCCTTTTTTATTTCTTTTATCTTTATTACCTCCAACAGTATTAAGCTTAAAGGAAAGAAAAAGAGGTGATAGTTGAGGAAAACGCAAACATATACTGAGATGAAAACGAGACTCAGGCAAAGGCATAATGACCGAGGACTGGGAAGGCTGAAGAGATTAAAAGAAAGGAAAAAGGGCAATGATATATAAAAGGATATAGTGAGTAACGAATTGCGCTACGAGAGAGACTTAGGAGAGAGAAAGTGTTCAAGATAAACGAAAGAAAAAGAGAGAGCAAAATCAGCAAATCAGTGAATATAGAAAATATGTCGGAGGAGAAAAACGACTCAGAAAGATGCATTTAAGTGGGGAAGATGCAGATGAGGATAAAGAACAAGTGGTAGACAGAACTAGAGATAAGAGACAATAAACAGCAGGATAAGGAGAGAAATACTGGAGTGGAAAATTTGAAGGAGACAGACGTGCAGAAGGGGAGCTTGAGTATACAGGTGCGCTGGGAAAGGTCACCAGGTAACAGAGGTGATAGAGCTCTTAATTAGTCTTTCTGTGGCCTGGCAGATGAGACGCGTGGAGTTTGTAATCTAATATACACCTGGTTAATGGACTGTCGACTTACTATTGCTGCTGTTGTTGGTTGTGTTCTTGTTTTTGTTCTTGTTGTTGTTGGTGTTGTTGTTGTCTATGCTGTCCGTATTGTCATTATTGGTTGCCTTTTTCTTTTCTTCTTATCTCATATTACCAACAAATAACTTTCTCTGTCTATTTTTCCTCATTTTCTCACACCACCACTGCCATCGTCACCACCACCACCACTACCATCACCACCACCACCGCTACCACCACCACCACCACCACTACCATCACCACCACCACCACTACCATCACCACCACCATTACCTCCCTTACTCCTGCCACCATCACCACCACCACCACCACCTGCGCCGTGATTTTCACCTTCAAACCTCACCTTCGCATACCTGCCACTCCTAATTATATCCGCTACCCTACAGACAGGTAGTCATTAGCTTAAGAGGGAGTCGTTCTAATTAATGGAAATAGAAATAGGCAAGGAGCAGAGCGACGGGTTGGTGTTGTATTGGCACTAGTAGTAGTAGTAGTAGTAGTAGTAGTAGTAGTAGTAGTTGTAGTAGTAGTAGTAGTAGCAGTAGTAGTAGCTGCACTGCTCCTGGACGACAAAACACCTCAGATACAGGATGGCCAATACTTCACATGAGGCACGGTTTTGATGTTAGTGCCTGCGGATTCTGGGTGCGCGGACAGAGGCATTCATGAACATTCGCATATTCAACCTGATGGCTGTCTGTTACCGTGAGCTGCCCCTGGAAGCCGCCCACCACAGGAACGAGCTGAGAAGATATGCACATGGTGAAAGAATCCAACATGTGGATCAGGGCAGCTTCACCCCTAGTCTTCACTCATACTATATCCGGCGGATGGGGTCCCAGGGCCCGATGCTTCTACGCACGACTCGCGGAACTGATCTCAGAAAAGAAGTATCAGCCAAGAAGCCACGTTGTCGCCTGGATGAGGTGAACCCTCTCGTTCTCCCTGCTCTGGTCGGCTATCTTATGTCTCCGGGGCACCAGACACTCTGGCCCAAAAGCCACCAACATTACCAGTATGGACAATGAGGCCACAGTGGTGGAGAGTGACATTAGGGTGGATCGAGAGCGACATGAGAGGGAAGGAAAGGGAGATCTATACGCAATAGATGATAAGGTGTTATGTATATATTTAGTGCTAAATAGTATTAGTGATATGGTTGAATGCCACAGTCATTAGCGAACAGAGCTGGAACTAATGACCTTCAATTTATGGAGCCTCCATGATTATGTGTCGGGAAAATAACATGGTGGAGGTATCTTTAAGTAGTAGTAGTACTAGTTATAGATGTAGTAAGTAAGTAGTGGTAGTGGTCGAGGTGGTAATAGAATTCACCCTTATTGTGTTAGCCTATCATTTTTTTTTTTTGTAATCTTCATGAGTCAGTGTGAGCAGTGGTAGTCGTCCTTCACATTGTATAAAAAGACGAGGAAGGTAAATGAGAGAGTAATGACAATTCAGGTACTGGTCGAGAGAGGTAAATAAATAGGCGATTGGGGAAAAGCACCTTGAGTTACTCCTGTTTGCCTTGTCTGATTTTTTTTCTTTTCATTACTCGCGTTGGGGGTAAACTGATATTGATGAGAAATTAGATAAATATGTATGAAGGAATAGGTTACATGCGTTGGTGGAAAGAGAGAAAAGGAAATTAACCACTTCAATAAACTTTTCAGTCCCTATACACTCACATATCCCATCACCCCAATCACCCCATCACCCTCATCACCTCCAACTTACCTCTTGCGCCAATTAAAGCCATTCCTCCCTCTCCTCACCTCAATTAACTTCCCTTCACCCCTCTCAGCCGCCGCTGCCACCCCTGCCTTACCGTTCTGATCACCCCAATGCTCAACCACCCTGCACCACCTCCTGAATCCCTAATTCCACATCCCTAAATAGACTCCAATACCTCATCCCTTCCCTCAGCCACCATGCATATCCCTCACCATGACCACCAGCCCATCCACCTCTCTCTCAGCATCACCATTGCTCAACACCACCACCATCACCCCATCCACTCCTTTTCCTGTCTTCCCTTTCATCCCTCATATCACCCCTGTTTATCTACCACCCCTACCCCCCACTCCCATCTCTCCATCACCCTCACCAATCAATACCAGCGTCGCGTCTTCTAACCTTGACCTTCCCTCCCAGTCTCAGGGTCAGGTCAGCCTTTTGAAACATCCGCCAAAAGTCACTCACCAGAAGACTTTTATGGCAAATCAATAAAGAGCCGCTGAAGGACAGAGAGCAAACCATGAAAGGGAGTTTTGAATCTTTAGTGAACGAACTATTTATTTTCTTATCTTACTTTCATGTTATTTCGTTGTTCGTTTTATTTGGCTTGAATTTTGTCTGTCTTCCTTTTGACTTGGTGGTTTTACTGAGTTGGTTTTAATAATAACTGTAGGCTTTTTTAATGTGTTTCACACATAATTATCACTATTGCTGTCCTGCTAGCTTCATTTTCGCCATTATGTTTTTTTCATTAAGTCAGTGGCATTGTGTGTGTGTGTGTGTGTGTGTGTGTGTGAGTGCAGGTGCACAGCACGCGTTGTTCATTACCAGATGGACACATAGGGACACACACACACACACACACACACACACACACACACACACACACACACACACACACACGATACCAATGGCTAACAAAAGTAAATAGAGAGACAGTAGAAAAGTGTTATCAGAGATGTTTTACGAGTTTCACAAGAAGAGAGAGAGAGAGAGAGAGAGAGAGAGAGAGAGAGAGAGAGAGAGAGAGAGAGAGAGAGAGAGAGAGAGAGAGAGAGAGAGAGAGAGAGAGAGAGAGAGAGAGAGAGAGAGAGAGAGAGAGAGAGAGAGAGACCGACCGACAGATCTTTAAATTTAGGGAGTTTTTGTTTGTGGGCAAAGCAATGTTGGGGTGAGATTGAAGTTATTGAAGCAAGGCAGTGATTCAGTGGAAAGGTTGAAGGTTGTGAAATAGGAATGAATATTGTGAGCGTGAATCGTGGGATGTCAAAAGACTGAGTGAATCGGAGTAAGAAGATAACGAGAGGTGAGGATGTAAGTTGGGCCCGAGGATGGCAAACTTTGGCGATGAAAAAACAAATGAAAGAATAATGATGGAGACGGTGTTGAGCAGTAAGTGATGGTGATACGGTAGGATGGAAAGGGAATGATTAATATTAATAGATGTGGCGTTGAGCAAATAACTGGTGAGGATACGAGAGAATGTGCTGAGCTCCTGAATAAATCATCTCATACGCAGAAGTGATATCAGATAGACAGCCGAGCCAGGAATCGTAGAAGAAAAAGATTGAGTGATGAAATTAGAACCACTGTCGAAGCAGGATGGGGGTACACTAGCATCAGGCAGTGAAGTATAATAATATTGGAAAACACCTTTATGTGGGAAGTGAATATTATGTTTGATGATGAGGATGATGAAGGGGGGATGATTTTTTTAGATCTCTGTGTGGGAGGAGAGAATTGTGTGGGTAATATGAGACGGAGATGAGGCTTTGAAGGTCATTTTACGATATGTTATTCAGCCAGCCAGTCATTGAGTCTGTGGGAGATGTAAGTGTAGGGCGTTAAAGGCCAAGCTGTATGGGTCAATGTACGATTGGTCAGTCAGGCAGAGAATCAGTCAGCCGAGGTGTGGATGGGTGTGGGTTTAGTAGGGGGGATGTTGGGGAAGAAGAGTGGCAGCAACAATTCTCCGCCACCACTTCTGCAATTCAGGAAAACGGAATCACCCGCCTCATTTATCCTAATCGTTCCTCTAATTAATACGCGCGCCTAATCTTTGGGAAAGGCCGCGTCTGATTATCGGTCTGATTTTGTTTTGTTAAATGGATGGCGACGGTATTGGGGAACATATGATGATAATAATAATAGTGGAAAATTAATACGTATAACAGTATTACTCTCTTTACTTTATCATACATTTCAACGATACTAAATACAATACTTCATGCAATGCTAAAAAAATGTGATAATAATAATAATTGCGATTCCAGTTAATTACTGTGGCACTGACTTGTTAGTTTATGGAGATCATTAAGTGTCATATCGATTAAATGGCTGTGATAATTAGTGACATTACACAAATAAGCTTTCCCCATAAATCTAGTGTATATGTATGTGTGTGTGTGTGTGTGTGTGTGTGTGTGTAGTGAGAGATAGATAGATAGATAAATAGATAGAAAGACAGAAAAGAGAAAGTTTCGACGTCAATCAATTTTATTAAGGAGTAAAGGTTCTGTATTGGGGGTCATTATCGTGATCTATCCTTCCTCCTCCCTCCTCCTCCTCCTCCTCCTCCTCCTCCTCCCTCCAACATTCCTCCAGTCTTCTCCTAGATTTACCTTCACTTCGCTCCATTTCACATCTCTCCATTCCACTTTCCTCTTCATGTTGTCTTTTATCCACTTTCACCTCTTTCTTCCCCCTTCTTTTCTACATCACCCTACCTCAGTAATACCTTTCTTTCAGTACACAACTTTCCTAAATACAGACTCGGCTTGTTCTCCTTTCCCTAACACGTACGCCTTTCCCTACTGCGCTCACTGTTATTTATCTCCCTTTACTCCTATGCACTTTACCACCCCCTTTCCCTTCCTCTCTCCTTCCACCTCTGTTAATTACCTTGCATCTGACATCATTACCCTCTTTAACACACACACACACACACACACACACACACACACACACACACACACACACACACACACACACCCAGCATATGCCCATCTTATTCCTCTTCTCACCTTCCTCACCCCCCTTCCTCTCCTTCACCCCCCTGCTACCCCAGTCACATCATCTGCCTTCATCTCCTCCCTCCGTGTAACCCTCTCCCTAAGATACTCCTCTTCCCATTCAAAACCCATCACTGATTCTCGTTCTCTCCCTTTTCTCCCCTATCATTCCTTCCATTCCCTGCCCATCCCTTCCTCTCCCTCTTCCCTTCTCTCATCCCGTCCCCATCTCCCGCTTTCTCTGCTTCTCACTTCCCCTTTCATCCTTCCAATCCCCTCGAGGAATGAAGTTTTACTTTTTTGCGTGTGCCGTGTTTGAAACGTATCTTGGTCGTGTCAGGCAAATATACAGACTTTAAAGTCAGGGGCGTCTCTTAACGTAGTTCCCCAGTCTGTCTGCGATGTCAGCCAGTCGGAGTGTAAGTAAGGAAACTCACACCGAACTTGTTGCGTCTAATTGTCCAGAAGATAAGAAAACGCGAAAGAATACATCTTGTGGGAAATTGTCCTTTATTGATCGTGTGTGTGTGGGGGGATTTAGGGTGAAGGGACGCCTTTAGGGATACATTCTCATTATAAACAGACGTAAATATCCCTTAATTTCCTCTTGAGGCTAAATCAAATGTAAAGAACAGTACGAACAGTTTTCCAGTAACAAAATCCTGAAACATTCTGGACATAATATGACGTAGGAACGATGTATTGACCTTCTCTGTTAATGCGTAGAGAAATATTTTCTTTACCCATTCAAAATTCTCTTCAAATTACAATATCATACTGTAATAAAAAAAGTAAGTCAAAGATATTTAATATATGTTGGCAATAAGCTCAAAATCCTGTTATTATATATGAAGAAAAAGAAAAACCTCCACAAAACATCACCTGGGGCGTGTGCTGTTTTAAAGATCTTTCACCCAAGCGCAAACATTATACAGTGCTCCTTCCTGTTCCCTGTGTAGCTAACCCTCTTGACGTTTGCTTCTCTGCTAAACTGATTTGGTTGTGAGGATATGCCTCACGCGATCCTCTGTTGGGAGAACAAAGTGGAAAGGCGTGAGAAGCGGGTAAAGGCGAGTCATGGGGAGGGAAAACACAAGAGGATAAGCTTTTAGGTTGAGATAGATATATATAGATATAGATAGATAGATAGACAGATAAATATATAGATAAGTAGATAGATAGATAGATAGATGGAGTGAAATAAGATGATATATGCACCTCTTCGTCGAACAACACACTGACAAAGAGGAAGTGAAATATTTATCACACGACTTTTGAAGGAGAAAACACTGAACAAGAATCGCACCAACACAGACAAAGAAGGGAGGCCATTGCAGAGAACATGTCCCCAAGCCCCAACTGAACTAAAATGTTGGAATGAGAGAGAAGGTGGTCGCGAGGATGAGAAGAAGACAGAAAGGGGGAAGGCAGTACCGAGCCGGGGGGAGTTCTGTTGGCGATGATGGCGGGGAGGAGGAAGGGCCAGAGAGGCAGTTAAAATTGAGGTTAAGGAGATTGGGAGTTGATGAATCGTAAGTGAGGGAAAAAAGAAAATGGAGAAGAAAAGTTGGTTAAAGGGATTGGCAGTTGATGAAGAAAGGAGGAGGAGAATGAGAAAGCTTAAAAAAAAGGAAGACATTAGAAAATGAGTATATAAAGAGGTTAGTTAAGGATGGAAACAATTATGAATGAAAATGAGTATAAAGAGTTAAGGATGCGAAACAATTGAATGAAACAGAGAGAGAGAGAGAGAGAGAGAGCGAGAGAGAGAGAGAGAGAGAGAGAGAGAGAGAGAGAGAGAGAGAGAGAGATGCGTTACGATACCTTTCCGATAAATTCAGCTCCAGAGTGATGTATAAGATATGTGAATTTCATGCATTTCCTTGTCATTCTAGTTCCATTATGTTTTTGGTAGTCATATTTTGCACTTTATAATCTTCCGACGACTTAATAAATAATCCAAGGCTGTTTTATTTTACGTCGATATTTTTTTTTGTCAAGCTTTCCTTTCTTTTTATTTTTTTTCCTTTCCTTATTTTTCTTTGTATTTTTTGCGTATAATTTTTCCGCGTTGCAGCAACACGATTAACAGCATTGCAGCGGACTGTCGATTAAATGCAAATCACTTTCATTTTTATTTTCAGATTGCACAAACGAAGCGAATGGGTAGTGTGGCCTGGGACACACACACACACACACACACACACACACACACACGCCCGCTCGCCCGCCCGCACACACACACACACACACACACACACACACACGGCCGCTCGCCCGCCCGCACACACACACACACACACACACACACACACACACACACACACACACACACACACACACACACACACACCCGCTCGCCCGCCCGCACACACACACACACACACACACACACACACACACACACACACACACACACACAGTGAACGTGTTTTCCACTCGTGGTTATTCCTTGGCTTGTGATATTAGGGGCCGATTGACTAGAGATTAAAAGGTCGTGCTTTGTGGTGGTGAAGGTGGTGATTGTGGTAGTGGTGATCTATATGGGTTGGGGTTAGGGAGGATGGTGGTGGCAAAGGTGCGACGTTTTAGGTAATGGAGGTAATAGAAGTGAAGTTAGGGTGTGTGGTGGTTGTGGTGGTGACGGCAGTAAGCGACATTGAGGTGATGGAAGTGATAGGGGATGATGTTGATACCTTTATAATCTTTCATTGCAGCTTGTTATCTACCTGCTTCCTGCTTAATCATCTCTCTCTCTCTCGTTGGTTTATCTATGAATTCAAAAATTGTATCTTGTAAACTGTGTATCTGGGACTATGTATGTATGTATGTTTGCCTGTATGAGCTCACATATGCTTTTTCTTTTTTTTTTTTTTTCTTTTTTCTTTTTTTAGGTGCTGCCAGTAGCGCCGGTAGGTCCTTTGAGGGGCCTCTTGGATGACCCTGCAGCCTCAGTTAATGGCGCAGGCGAATTTTATTCATAATAGCTTCTGTGATATATGACTCTTTGCTCCTGTATTTTATCTGTGTAAATGTCTACATAGCCGCTCTCACCAATGCAATAATAATCATATCTTTCGGAAAAAAAGTGCTAGTACATCTTTTTCACTAACATAGTTTCTGAAGTCAACGGGAGGAAGAAGAATTTGCTTCCTTTCCACTCTGCTATGAAAAAAAAATAAAAAAACTGTGATGACTGAACCTTCTTCTTCTTAGATTGCCTCATCGTTTTCGGTGATTTTTTCTTAGTCTGAGTCACGTGTTTTTCTTCGTACCAAAGTTTATCTCATCTTCTGAGCCACGGAAGTTTATTTTCTGTGTTTTTTTCACATCCGGAATCTTTTTAACGTTTTCCTATTGAAAGCATAGGTAAAGAAATTACATCGATATACTTTTGTATTTAGAAAGAAAGTGGTCGTGGAATCGAAACCTAAACAACTTTCTATTAGGGAGAGTAGTGATTTCTAACCAAAACTTATTGATGTCTTCTTCAATTCACAGTAATAGCGTAGTCGAATGGAGGAGGAGGAGGAGGAGGAGGCGAGGCGGAGGGAAGGGAAAAAGATGAGGGTGCGGAGGAGGAAGGAGGAGGGGAGAACGGACTGAGGTAGAAGGAAACGGAGGAGAAAAGGAAGGAAAGCGACAGGCTGTTAATGAATCTCTAGTGAAAAACGTCCGCTATTGTCCCCTTTCACAAAGATTCGAGAATTTCTGCCTCTCCCAACAAAAAAGCCGCCTCGTTGATTACGTATGTTTTTATTTATTTCCTTTCCAACGGGCGGCAATGATCACGGGGACGGAAGGAAGAGCGAGAGGAAGAAGTAAAAGAAAGAAGACGGAGATGAAGAGCATCAAGACGAAGAGAAAAGAGGAGGAAAAGGAAACGCAGGAAGAGGGAGGAGGAGGAGGAGGAGAAAAGTGCGTTCTAATCTCCCCATAATAGAACAGGAAAAGAAGAGAGAAAATATGTAGGACGAGGGAAGATAAAAGAGGAGGAAGGAGGAAAGAGGAAGTGGAGCAAGCTAAGCGTCCTTTTCACAGGTGGTAACTATAAATCTCAGCATCGGTAGTCGTCTTGTATAATGTAAACTTAATTAATGTTCCCCAGGTATGATGAATTTTTGGGGAAGGATCCACTGGCTGCCCACTTAGTTCCTCTCTCCCCCCCCCATCCGCGGGACACACACACACACACACACACACACACACACACACACACACACACACACACACACACACACACACACACACACACACAAACTCACACACACACACACACACACACACACACACACACACACACACACACACACACACACACACACACACACACACACACACACACACACACACACACACACACACACTCACCACCACTCAATTTCCACTCACTCACTCTCAGCATACTTTGAGGAGTAATACATCAATCATGATATTTCAATCATTCTCCTCCACCACCCATTTAATTAATTCCAGCCCCATTTATACGTATGAAAAGCCGCTAGTGTTTTTTTCCAGTAACATCAAGGCCAACCAATTCAGAGGATGCCTATTTTCAGATATGACTCATAACTTTCTTTTCTTTCGTCATTGTTTACTGAAGGAATAAACTATGCATACCTTGGTGCACTCTTTATTTTTTCAAGGCACAGTATTTGAATGGAATTACATGTTCCTAATCAAGTTTTTAATCCTGAAACTTTACTCCCTGTGTGAATCGAACTCGCAACCCCGACCCAATTACTTCCTTAAAATAGTAAATTAATTTGTCCTGGTTGTGCTCGATGTTCGTCTTGTTGCGATTTCTATCCTTTTCGTTTGGCACCAAGACCTTTGACGGTGGTTCTTCGTCTCATGGCGTGTATTTCTAGTTGTAATTGTTTTCACGCCTTCGATACACTTTAGACTGCTTTAATTTCACGCTCTTCACTGCACTTATCGATGGGGAGTGAAATTTGATGAACTGCCCCATCTTCAGAAAATGTTGTGTGAAGACTCTTCGACCTCTTGCTGTCGCTTTTCGTATATTATTGGGGTATCCTGCTGGACCCAAGAGAAATGAAAATTGACACTTGGAAAGAAGTTACGATGTTTTGCCTTTTCCTCCTTCTCTCTACCACTTCCTCCGCTTTTCAGTTTCTTCGACTTCTCCCTCCTCTTTTTCTCTTTCTTTTTTTCGTTTCTTCTATGTTTTCTCGTTTTCTTTTTATTCATCTTTTCTATATTCTCTTGCTCGTCCGTCTTCTTCCTCGGTTCTTTTTCAACGTCGTGATGCAATGTTTCACGCAACCTGACGTGCCCTCCGCGCTCCCAATTGCTTTCAAATGTTCCAGAACATGACTTGTCATTCTTTGTAGCAGTCTGTGCTATAGTGGTAGCTGTTGTAGTAGGTGCTGTTGTTGTAGATATTGTTATAAATTATGTTGAGGTTGCTGATATAATTTTTGTTTGTTTATTTTTGCTTCATTGTTGTTGTCATCATTTCTGTTGCTGTGATTTTAGACTCTCAAATTCCATGAGAAATGCGAAAGTTGATATAATTACATAATAATAATAATGAAAAACACAAACAAGTTAATAATAAACACTCCCTACCAGCCACCTTCTTTTCTCCCTCCCTCTCTCTCGCACACATTAAACCTCATTCCGTCCTTTTTTTCCGCTCAATTCGGTTCATTCTTTAATCATTCTGAGTCAATTTCCGGCTTTCAGGCTCGGCGACAGAAGTTAACCGTTGAATAAATTAGTGTTATATCAACGAACCGACAGGGAGACAAAATAATGATTGACGAAGAGAAGGAGTGAGAAAAGGAGAGTAAGAAGAAGCAGTTGAGGAGGAGGAGGAGGAGGAGGAGGAGGAGGAAGGGAGAGGAAAAGAAGAAGATGAAGCAGAAAAAGGAAGAGTCAGTGAAAAGAAAAACGAGGACGCATTAAACATAGACACATGTATTGCGCAGACACAAGTTAATCAGAACTAATATCTATTGAACCATTTTTTTTATTATTTCGTGTTGATAAAATATCCTGAATAATAAAAAAGATAAAAAAATATAAATGAAGTCAAATTGGCAATGAATGCTAAAAAAATAATAATGCCTCTTGATCCTCATTTCACTTTTATTATGACATTTCAATAGGAAGTAATGTGACGGCCTCGAGGGGAATCACGCCCCTGAAAATTGACTAATATGCGACCAAGAAGTGAAAGAGTATTTGGATAAACTCGACACGAACAAGTCAACAGGACCTGACGGTTTGTCCCCGCGGTTATTAAAAGAGCTTAAACAACAAATACTTCAGCCACTACTAACATATTCAACCAGTTCGAAACAATTGAACAAGGTCCTAAAGACCGGAAGATGAAGAACGGGCACTGATTTTCAAAAGGAGACAAAAAGCGTCAGTATTAAACTGCTATGGCCCACAAGTTTGACATCAGTGGTGGTGTCACTTCCTGAAAAGATTATTAGAGACAAACTGTTGCTCTGAAGACAAATAATGTAATCTCCGACACCCAGCATGGTTTCAGGAAAACAGCAGTTCCTGCTTAACGGAATTTATTAGATTCTTCCAAGTTGTATATAAGAATCCGATGCCACATCCCCAGTGATAAGTATACCTGGACCTTCAGAAAGCCTTCGACAAGGTACCGCACGAGCGATCTTTAAGAACTGCACTCATGTAACGGTTGAGCCCTGATCACGTGGATAAGGAGATTGGTTTCACCTGGGACAGAAAACAACGAGTACTAGCCCAACGGACAGGTGCCTTCCGATTGGCTTCCAGTCAATAGTGTGGAGTTCCCCTCAAGGGTCAAAAGTTGGGACCCATTCTCTTCATCATATATATCAACGACCTCGAATCAGGACTGAACTACAATATCGAAATTTGCTGATGACACTAAGGTGGGTGGAAAGTTCAACAAAGACCGGACTAGGAAATTATTCAGAAAGACCTCAATCACATTACTGGACGAATTTATTGAAAAAAATGGCGCAAATGTCCTTTAATGTTGACAAATGCAAAGTCATGCACATTGGTCCAGAAATAGTAACCACACATACATCATGAATGGGAGACCTCTGCAAGCGATGCAGGAGGAAAGGATCTTGAGTCACTATCAGCAGTGACCTGAAACACGCGAATCACTGTAAAAAGCATAACAAAGCCAACACTATGCTCGGGTTCA
This sequence comes from Eriocheir sinensis, assembly GCF_024679095.1. NCBI lineage: Eukaryota > Metazoa > Arthropoda > Malacostraca > Decapoda > Varunidae > Eriocheir > Eriocheir sinensis. The sequence continues at coordinate 328,736 of NW_026111786.1, read as the reverse complement.
TAGCGAGGAACTTCGAGTGTAAAACGCCAGACGATGCTATCCTGTATAATTCTGCATGGTAAGACCGCACCTCGAGTATGCAGTACAGTTCTTGGTCTCCCTAATTACAGAAAGGACATTGATTTACTGGAAAAGGATTCAACGACGCGCCACGAAAATGATACCAACCTTAAGCGGCTCAACCGTATCGAGGAACGACTCAAGCGACTCAATCTCTTTACATTGAGAAAGACGCCTACGACGAGATATGATTCAAGCCCTCAAGCATCTGAAAAAAAAATTCAATAACGTCGATTACTCCAATTTCTTTGGAATTGCAAACCAACTCAAGAACTAGGAAATGAAGCGGTTTACCCATTCAGTCTAGTCGATGTAACACAGACATCGGAAGGAGTTTCTTTCGTTCAACCGAGCTGTCATCCGTCACTGGAACAATCTTCCTTCAGAAGTAGTAAATGCGAATACTATCAACTCCTTCAAACATAGCAGAATCGACCATCACTTCTTGCTGCGTCGGGAGTAAACTGAATATTGAGTTTGCTTTCATCTGCTCCTCAACATCGAGGTGCTTTCATCTGCTCCTCAATGTCGAGGTGGTAAGCTTTCATCTGCTCCCCCGGCCCCAGGCTGTCGAGCAGATTAAAACAACAAAGCGGGCAACCACGTAATGAGCCAATAGGCTTTCTCTGTTGCTCTGCGTTTCCATGTTTCCATGTTTCCTCCTCCTCCTCCCCTCCTCTCTTCACTACTGTCTTTGGTGTCAATACTTCTTACATTACTTTTTCTTTCCTCATCACTTCATCACTTCTCAAAACTGGCTGTTAAAAGGATGGATGGAAATTCTAAAGCTCCTTCGTTTGTTCCTTTCTCTCCCCTCGCCTAATTTTTTTTCCTTTGCAATTTAGGGGACCCGCTTGCATTCCTCAAGTTTTATGCAAGTTCAGTATGCTCATTTATTTTCAAGATGGAATAAATTAGAAATAAAAAGATAAAGCAAGATAGGTTAAAAATGGAGGAGGAGGAGGAGGACATGAACCAGAACAAGAACAAAGAATGACGAGGAGAAAGATAAAAAAAGACGAAAAAAAGAGGGTCACGGACGAAGATGGGAAGGAAGAGGACAGAGACTAAACACGAGTACGAGAACAAGTACAAAGTAGACGAGGAAGGACATCATGAACAAGGACGAAGAGGGAGAAGGAGGACGACGACGACGACGAAGTAGAAAACGAAGAGAAAAGGAACCAAAACACTTTCTCGTCCCATTCCCTTTGAAAAATCTAAAGAAACGCGGGCGGCCTTCCCAGCACCACACCGGCCCAGAAGGGAACACTTTAGAAGGTCATTACTAGCGGATGAGGGAAAAGGGTGAGCTCTGAGGGTGTCTTGAAGAGTGTCCCAACGGCGTGGTGGAGACTTTGACCATTGTCGCTTAGGGTGTGTGGGGTGGAGGGGGAGGAAGGAAATGAGGAGGGTGATAGAAAGGTGCAGGACACAGGGTTAGGGGTAAGGAATGAACAGTGGAATTATAGGGTGAGAAATGAAAAGTAGTTTTGGGGTGGAGAATGAGATAGTAAGTAATGAAATGGTATGGGTAAAAAATGAAAAGTAGCTATGGGGTAAGGAATGAGATAATAAGGTGTAGCATACATGGTTAGGACGAGGGATGACCAGTACAATTATGGAATGAGGAATGAAGGGTTGTCAAAGGGTGAGGAATGAGATGATAAGATGCGGCATAAATGGTTAGAATCAGAAATAACTAGTTTGATACGTATGTTGAGGAATGAAAAGTAGTAACAAGGTGAGGAATGAAATGATACATAAGAACATAAAAATCTTAGGTATGTACGTGTGGAACCTATGTACGTAACCGTGTGTACGTGTGTTCGTGTGTGTGTACGTCTCCCACTAGAACGGTCATTAACAGGGTGAGAGAGAGAGAGCGGCGCACACAACCTCCACGCACGAGGTCTTGAGGGTGAGCCATAAATGATTAGGTTGAGGAACTGAAGAATAAGGAGGAATTATAAGGTAAGGAATGAGATACTACGGTGTGGCATGAATATGGTTGGAGTGAAGAATGAAGAGCTGTCATCGGGTGAGGAGTGGGATGAAACAGTGAGGCATGAAAATGGTTATGTTGAGGAATTGAGGAATGAACAGCAATTATAGGGTAAGGAATGAGATAACACGGTGTGGTATATATAGTTGGAGGAATGAGAAGAGAAGGTGTGACGTGAGAGGAGGTTAGATTGGAATGAGAACTGTTAGGGTGAGTTGTGATTCATTTGTGGTAGTGCCAGGGACGAAGTAATCAGTTTATTATTTTCTTTGCACTTAGTTTTCAGACTGTGTTGTTGGTGTGTGTTTCACGTTGAAGGTTTCTAAATAAATGCATCAAACAGTAGTGTTGAAAAGGTAATGGAAACAATAACAATGTACGTGTGTTTGTGTGTCTGTATGTGTGTCTGTTATTTCCTGTCACTGCTCTGTTCATGTGATATCACTTTTCTACTATAAATTTAGCAACTCGCTGCAATCACTTGCAAATCGTCGAAACAAAAAAAATAATGAAAAAAAAGTTTGTGAATAAATGAATATTTCACATTCATACATTTTTACATCATAACTTTTTTCATTAATCTCCCGAGCAAGTTCAGACTCATTTCCTCGTGTTTTATATAAAAAAAGCTATACTTTTTAGATTGTTCTTTTTTTTTATCACGAAATATAAAATACTTCAGACTTTCTAAATTTTTACTATTTAATTTGAGGAACAAATGTTTGTAATTTTTATCAGGGAATTTTTACTGCTTCAACTGTGTGATTTTTTTTCATTATATCCATACATACAAAATAATGCGAGCATTTATAGTGTACTATTGTTTTAAATTTTTACTATGATTTTTTTTACATATTCATTTATACTTCCACTTTTCAACTATCTTTCTACATTTATTATATATATATATATATATATATATATATATATATATATATATATATATATATATATATATATATATATATATATACATATATATATATATATATATATATATATATATATATATATATATATATATATATATATATATATATATATATATATATATATATATATATATATATATATATATATATATATATATATATATATATATATATATATATATATATATATATATATATATATATATATATATATATATATATATATATATATATATATATACACACACACACACACACACACACACACACACACACACACACACACACACACACACACACACACACACATTTTATATATATATATATATATATATATATATATATATATATATATATATATATATATATATATATATATATATACACACACACACGACTTAATCTTTAATAACCAGCTAGGCCGTCTTGACCCTTCCTCTCCTCCACCCCACGTCTATTCCCCTCACCACAGCCTCACTCACTGATGGGCCTCACGCTCCTCCCCGCCTCCCCTTACTACCAACTCTCCTTCCCAGAGCCAGGCTTCCCACCCATAGCATGCTCTCCCTGTTCGCCTTTATTGCCTCCTTCCCATCACGTTCTCCTCCCATCCAACCACGTTTCTCTCCTCTACAGAACGTGACGGACGGCCCCATGTCTCCCCAGAGCACCCCAAAGTGAGGGTTCGGGGGGCAAGGAACGCTAAAAACTAAGGTAAAGAGGAAATGAAGAGCCGATCCCTAGGGTTAGGTTAAGCTTAATGCGGTAATTTTCGTTAATTGTTGTAACTTTTCGAGGTAAAAAAGAGAAAGAGGGAAAGTTTTGCCGACTTGTACTCAGGTTTCTTTTTTTTTTTTTTTTTTTTGGTGTGTGTGTGTGTGTGTGTGTGTGTGTGTGTGTGTGTGTGTGTGTGTGTGTGTGTGTGTGTGTGTGTGTGTGTGTGTGTGTGCGCGCGCGGGTGTGTAATGCACCACGGCCTGTTCACGAGTTGTACTCTCTTTCGCTTGCAGGTACCCTCCCGACACGAGCAAGTACATGCTCATTATCGTCGATCTCTGGGTAATGCTGAACCTCAGACACCACACCCCATCCCCTTTGCTCATGGGTGGACAGTAACCACTTCTCTGTGTGTGTGTGTGTGTGTGTGTGTGTGTGTGTGTGTGTGTGTGTGCGTGCGTGCGTGTGTGTGTGTGTGTGTGTGTGTGTGTGTGTGTGTGTGTGTGTGTGTGTGTCCATGTGTGATACTGCATTTCTTTTCAAATAACGGAAATTTTTTTCAGCAAAGTATAAGAAAATAAGTGAAATAAATGTAACGGTTAGATTCATGATTTACGTGAAGAATAAGAAAAAGAAAAAGATAGAGGAACAACAACAGAAAAAGGAATAGAACACACTGCCCTGCCACCATCCAAACACCAACTGAAATGACACCCACTTATAATATTGTAACGAATCTGCAATTATATAACATGTGGTCTCTGTCACTTCAGGTAGAATAAATAAGTAAACATAATTCTGTAAATAAAGCACACAGACACACACACACACACACACACACACACACACACACACACACACACACACACACACACACACACACACACACACACAAGAGAAATATTTCCCTTATTCGCACCAAACAAACCAACAAATAAGCACAGCAGAAAAGTAAAATGAGAGAAATAAAAGAAATAAGAAAACAAAATATAATAAAAAAATAAACACAATCAAGATACGCCTGAAAATAGACTTCCTGTTTCTTTTTTTTCTGAATATTTTTGCAGACCCGGAAGTCGGAATGAAAGGAGAAAGCAACGGCGGATGAAAAATCGTTGTGAGATGAAGAAAGAAAAGAAACACGAATACAAGAGAGAGAGAGAGAGAGAGAGAGAGAGAGAGAGAGAGAGAGAGAGAGAGAGAGAGAGAGAGAGAGAGAGAGAGAGAGAGAGAGAGAGAGAGAGAGAGAGAGAGAGAGAGAGAGAGAGAGAGAGAGAGAGAGAGAGAGAGAGAGAGAGATACACCACAATAAAATGCAACTCTACTTCCACCACATCACCATCAAAACCACCACCACCACCACCACCACCTAAATCAGCAAGACAATCATCACCACCACCACTACTATACCTTCATCATTAATACCATCACCCTCATCATCATCATCATCAAAATCAACAGCAAATCGAACAGAAAAAAGAAAACACAAAAAAATAACATCCACCATCACCATGAACAGGCTCAGCACAAACAGTTTCTAGAATAAAAGAATAAAAAAAAGGAAGAACAACCAGCCCACCACCACCATAAGAAAACAACGTACCCACCACCACCACCACTACCACCACCAGCATTGCCACCACCACCACAATCGCCGCCACAAGAACAATAACCAACAGCCACAAAACAACGAATCGGAACCTAAAATGAGCTTCAGGTGTAGAATCCCACGCCCCCCCCCCTCTCCTCCTCCTCCTCCTCCTCCTCTTCCTCCTCTCCGACTCAGCATCCTCCTCTCATCCCATCTCACTCCTCATCACTCCCCACACTCTCATTCCTCCATCCACCGCGACAATTCAACATTCGTATGCCCATTTTTCAAAATAAGACAGTGTTTCCACCTCCTCCTCTTCCTCTTCCTCCACCTCTTCGTCGTCCTCCTCCTCCTCCTCCTCTTCGTATACATGCTGGTTTCATTTTCTTTTTTCGTCCTTTTGTCTAAACCCATGCAACATATTTTTTTCTTTCCCAACTTCTTCTTTTAATTACTTCCACTTCCAATACTACTTCGACTACTACTAATAAAACAAATACTATCATAACTATACAGGCCTTGCGTTATTTTTCATTCCTTTAGGAGCAAAAAAATTCACCGACAGCATAAGTAAAGTATGAAGCATTTTGACGGCCTATAGACTGTCAGGTATCGCTTACGTGTCATGGTCATACGTGAGGCTGAGGGACGGGTGACGGGCTTTTGGAAACAACGGAAATATATGGCTGTGGTCTGGGCACGAGAATGTTCTGATAAATATCGTACACCATTTTTCATCACGGTGTGCGTCATTGAACCACCGAGGCCGTCACATTACTTCTATTGAAATGTCATAATAAAAGTGAAATGGCGGGATCAAGGGCATTATTATTTTTTTTAACATTCATTGCCAATTTGTTCCTTCACATTTATATTTTTTTATCTTTTTTTTTATTATTCAGGGATATTTTATCAACACGAAATAATAAAAAAAATGGTTCAAGTAGATATTAGTTCTGATTCGCTTGTGTCTGCGCAATACATGTGTCTATGTTTTAATGCGTCCCTCGTTTTTCTTTTCCACTGACCTCTTCCTTTTCTGCTTCATCTTCACTATTTTCCTCTCCCATACCCTCCTCCTCCTCCTCCTCCTCCTCCTCCTCCTCCAACTCTTCTTCTTGCTCCTCCTTTTTCTCTTCCTCCTTCTCTTCGTCAATCATTATTTTTGTCTCCCTGTCGGTTCGTTGATATAACACTAATTTATTCAGCGATTCGCCTACTGTCGCCGAGCCCTGAAAGCCGGAAATTGACTCAGAATGATTAAAGGGAAAAAGCGAACCGGGTGGGCGGAAAAAAAAGGGACGGAATGAAGGTTTAATGTGTGCGAGAGAGGGGAGGAGAAAAAGAGAAGGGTGGCTGGTAGGGAGTGTTTGTTTGTGTGCTTGTTTGTGTTTTTTCGTGTGTGTGTCGCAATTATATCAACTTTCGCATTTCTCATGGAATTTAGGAGTCTGAAAATCACAGCAACAGAAATGATGACAACAACAATGAAGCAAAAATAAACAAACAAAAAGTATATCAGCAACCTCAACAACAGTACCAACAACAATATCTACAACAACAACTTTTACTACTACAACAGCTACCACTACTGCTTCAGACTGCTACAAAAGGCCGACAAGTCATAATTTCTGAACGTTTGAAAGCAATTAGGAGGCGCGGGAACACACGTCAGGTTGCGTGAGGGAAACATTGCATCACGACGTTGAAAAAGAACCGAGGAAGAAGACGGACGAGCAAGAGGGAAAATAAGAAAAAGATGAATAAAAAGAAAACGAGAAAACATAAACGAAAAGAAGAGAAAAAAGGAGGAGGAGAAGTCGAAGAAGCAGAAAACGGAGGAAGTGGTAGAGAAGGAGGAAAAGGAGGCAAAACATCGTAATTTCTTTCCAAGTGTCAATTTTCTTTCTCTCTTGGGTCCAGCAGGATACACAATAATATACGGCGACAGCAAGAGGTCAGAGAGTCTTCACACAGCATTTTCTGAAGATGGGCAGTTCATCAAATTTCCTCCCCATCGATAAATGCAAAATTGAAGGCGTGAAATTAAGCAGTCCTAAAGTGTATCGAAGGCGTGAAAACAATTACAACTAAGAGAAATACACACCATGAAGACGAAGAACCACCGTCAAGGTCTTGGTGCCAGACGAAAAAGGATGAAAGTCGCAACAAGACGAACATCGAGGCACAGCAGGACAAATTAGTTTACTGTTGCAAGAATGGTGGGTCAGGGTTGCAAGGATTCGATTCCACGGGAGGTAAAGAGTTTCAGGATTAAAACTTGATTAGGAACATGTAATTCCATTCAAATACTGTGCCTTGAAAAAATAAAGGAATGCACCAAGGCCCGTACCGTAGTTTATTCCTTCAGTAAACAATGACGAAGAAAAGAAAGTTATGAGTCATATCTAGAAAATAGGCATCCTCTGAATTGGTTGACATGATATTACTGGAAAAAAAAACACTAATATTTTTCATACGTATAAATGGGAAAACGGAATTAATTAAATGGGTGGTGGAGGAGAAATGATTAGAAATATCATGATTGATGTATTACTCCTCGAAAGTATGCTGAGAGTGAGGAGGAGGAGTGAGTGAGTGAGTGTGTGTGTGTGTGTGTGTGTGTGTGTGTGTGTGTGTGTGTGTGTGTGTGTGTGTGTGTGTGTGTGTGTGTGTGTGTGTGTGTGTGTGTGTGTGTGTGTGTGTGTGTGTGTGTGTGTGTGTGTGTGTGTGTGTGTGTGTGTGTCCGCGGAGGGGGGGAGGAGGGAGGGAACTAAGTGGGCGGCTTGATGGATCCTTCCCCAAAAAATTCATGATACCTGAGGGAACATTAATTAAAGTTTACATTATACAAGACGACTACCGATGCTGAGATTTATAGTTACCTGTAGGGACGCCGCGCTCCGCTTCCTCTTTCCTCCTTCCTCCTCTTTATCTTCCTCGTCCTACATATTTTCTCTCTTCTTTTCCTGTTCTATTGTAAGGAGATTGAACGCACTTTCTCCTCCTCCTCCTCCTCTTCCTGCGTTTCCTTTTCCTCCTCTTTCTCTTCGTCTTGATGCTCTTCCATCTCCGTCTTCTTTCTTTTACTTCTTCCTCTCGCTCTTCCTTCGTCCGTGATCGTGCCGCCCTTGAAGGAAATTAATAAAAACATACGTAATCAACGAGGCGGCTTTTTGTTGGGGAGGCGAAATTCTCGAATCTTTGTGAAAGGACAATAGCGGACGTTTTTCACTAGAGATTCATTAACAGCCTTCGCTTTCCTTCCTTTTCTCCCTCCGTTTCCTTCTACCTCGGTCGTTCTCCTCCTCCTTCCTCCGCACCTCATCTTTTTTTCCCTCCTCCGCCTCCTCCTCCTCCTCCTCCTCCTCCATTCGACTACGCTATTACTGTGAATTGAAGAAGACATCAATAAGGTTTGGTTAGAAGGCTCCACTACTCTCCCTAATAGAAAGTTGTTTAGGTTTCGATTCCACGACCACTTTCTTTTCTAAATACAAAAAGTATATCGATGTAATTTCTTTACCTGTCTTTTTCAATAGGAAAACGTTAAAAGATTCCGGATGTGAAAAAAAACACAGAAAATAAACTTCCGTGGCTCAGAAGATAAGGATAAACTTTGGTACGAAGAAAAACACGTGACTCCAGACTAGAAGAAAAAAATCACCGAAAACGAAGAGGCAATCTAAGAAGAGAAGGTTCAGTCATCACAGTTTTTTTTTTTTTTTTTTTTTCATAGCAGGTGGGAAAGGAAGCAAATTCTTCTTCCTCCCGTTGACTTCAGAAGCTATGTTAGTGAAAAAGATGTACTAGCACACCGAAAGATACGATTATTATTGCATTGCTGAGCGGCTATGTAGACATTTACACAGATAAAATACAGGAGCAAAGAGTCATATATCACGGAAGCCACTATAAATAAAATTCGCCTGCGCCATTAATGGGCTGAAGTCATCCAAGAGGCCCCTCAAAGGAGCCTACCGGCGCTACTGGCAGCACCTAAAAAAAGAAAAAAGAAAAAAAAAGAAAAGCATATGTGGGCTCATACAGGCAAACATACATACATACATAGTCCCAGATACACAGTTTACAAAGATACAATTTTTGAATTCATAGATAAACCAACGAGAGAGAGAGAGAGAGAGAGAGAGAGAGAGAGAGAGAGAGAGAGAGAGAGAGAGAGAGAGAGAGAGAGAGAGAGAGAGAGAGAGAGAGAGAGAGAGAGAGAGAGAGAGAGAGAGAGAGAGAGAGAGAGAGAGAGAGAGAGAGAGAGAGAGAGAGATATTAAACGGAAGCAGGTAGATAACGAAAGCTGCAATGAAAGATTATAAAGGTATCAACATCATCCCCATCACTTCCATCACCTCCAATGTCGCCACCGCCGTCACCACCACAACCACCACCCCTAACTTCACTTCTATTACCTCCATTACCTAAAACGTCACCTTTGCCACCACCATCACTCCTAACCCCAACCCATATAGATCACCACTACCACAATCACCACCTTCACCACCACCGTGACCTTTTAATCTCTGATCCAATCCGGCTAATATCACAAGCCAAGGAATAACCACGAGTGGAAAACACGTTCACTGTGTGTGTGTGTGTGTGTGTGTGTGTGTGTGTGTGTGTGTGTGCGGGCGAGCGGCTGTGTGTGTGTGTGTGTGTGTGTGTGTGTGTGTGTGTGTGTGTGTGTGTGTGTGTGTGTGCGGGCGGGCGAGCGGGCGTGTGTGTGTGTGTGTGTGTGTGTGTCCCAGGCCACACTACCCATTCGCTTCGTTTGTGCAATCTGAAAATAAAAATGAAAGTGATTTGCATTTAATCGACAGTCCGCTGCAATGCTGTTAATCGTGTTGCTGCAACGCGGAAAAATTATACGCAAAAAATACAAAGAAAAATAAGGAAAGGAAAAAAAAATAAAAAGAAAGGAAAGCTTGACAAAAAAATATCGACGTAAAATAAAACAGCCTTGGATTATTTATTAAGTCGTCGGAAGATTATAAAGTGCAAAATATGACTACCAAAAACATAATGGAACTAAATGACAAAGGGAAATGCATGAAATTCACATATATTACACATCACTCTGGAGCTGAATTTATCGGAAATGTATCGTAACGCATCTCTCTCTCTGTTTCATTCAATTGTTTCGCATCCTTAACCTAACCTCTTTATACTCATTTTCTAATGTCTTCCTTTTTTTTAAGCTTTCATTCTCCTCCTCCCTTTCTTCATCAACTGCCAATCCCTTTAACCAACTTTTTTCTTCTCCATTTTTTTTCCCTCACTTACGTTCATCAACTCCCAATCTCCTTAACCTCAATTTTTAACTTTGCCTCTCTGACCCCTTCTCCTCCCCCCGCCATCATCGCCACCAGAACTACCACCGGCTCTGTCCTGCCTGCCCCCTGTCGGTCGTCTTCTCATCCTCGCGACCACCTTCTCTCTCATTCCACCAGTTTAGTTCAGTTAGCTTGGGGACATGTTCTGCAATGGCCTCCCTTCTTTGTCTGTGTTGGTGCGATTCTTGTTCAGTGTTTTCTCCTTCAAAAGTCGTGTGATAAATATTTCACTTCCTCTTTGTCGGTGTGTTGTTCGACGAAGAGGTGCACTGTTCATCTTATTTCCTCCATCTATCTATCTATCTATCTACTTATCTATATATTTATCTGTCTATCTATCTATCTATATCTATATATATCTATCTCAACCTAAAAGCTTATCCTCTTGTGTTTTCCCTCCCCATGACTCGCCTTTACCCGCTTCTCACGCCTTTCCACTTTGTTTCTCCCCAACAGAGGATCGCGTGAGCGCCTCCTGCAGCCGTCAGTTTAGCAGAGGAAAGCAAACGTCAAGAGGGTTAGCTACACGGGAACAGGAAGGAGCACTGTATAATGTTTTGCGCTTGGGTGAAAGATCTTTAAAACAGCGCCCCAGGTGATGTTTTGTGGAGGTTTTTCTTTTTCTTCATATATAATAACAGGATTTTGAGCTTGTTGCCAACATATATTAAATATCTTTGACTTACTTTTTTATTACAGTATGATATTGTAATTTGAAAGAATTTTGAATGGGTAAAGAAATATTTCTCTACGCATTAACAGAAGGTCAATACATCGTTCCTACGTCATATTATGTCCAGAATGTTTCAGGATTTTGTTACTGGAAGAAAACTGTTCGTACTTTCATTCTTTACATTTTGATTTAGCCTCAAGGGAAATTAAGGGATATTTACGTCTGTTTATAATGAGAATGTATCCCTAAAGGCGTCCCTTCACCCCCTAAATCCCCCCCCCCCCCACACACACGATCAATAAAGACCAATTTCCCACAAGATGTATTCTTTCGCGTTTTCTTATCTTCTGGACAATTGAACGCAACAAGTTCGGTGTGAGTTTCGCCGCACACTCCCGACTGGCTGACACGTCGCAGACAGACTGGGACACGTTATGACACGCCCCTGACACCAAAGTCTGTATATTTGCCTGACACGATAAAGATACGTTTCAAACACGGCACACGCAAAAAATTACAACTTCATTCCTCGAGGTGATTGGAAGGATGAAAGGGGAAGGGAGAAGCAGAGAAAGCGGGAGATGGGGAGGGGATGAGAGAAGGGAAGAGGGAGGAAGGGATAGACGGGGAATGGAAGGAATGGGGAGAAAAGGGAGAGAACGAGAATCAGTGATGGGTTTGAATGGGAAGGGTATCTTAGGAGGGGTGAACGGAGGGAGGAGATGAAGGCAGATGATGTGACTGGGGTAGCAGGGTGAAGGAGAGGGAAGGGGAGTGAGAAGGTGAGAAGAGGAATAAAGATGGGCATATGTGTGTGTGTGTGTGTGTGTGTGTGTGTGTGTGTGTGTGTGTGTGTGTGTGTGTGTTAAAGGGTAATGATGTCGAATGCAAGGTAATTAACAGAGGTGAAGGAGAGAGGAAGGAAGGGGTGGTAAAGTGCATAGGAGTAAAAGGAGATAAATAACAGTGAGCGCAGTAAGGAAAATCGTGTTAGGGAAAAGGAGAACAACCGAGTCTGTATTTAGGAAAGTTGTGCTAAAGAAAGGTATTACTGGTAGGGTGATGTAGAAAGAAGGGGGAAGAGGTGAAAGTGGATAAAAGACAACGTAGCAGAGGAAAGTGGAATGGAGAGATGTGAAATGGAGCGAGAAGTGAGGTAAATCTGGGAGAAGACTGGAGGGAATGTTGGAGGAGGAGGAGGAGGAGGAGGAGGAGGAGGAAGGATAGATCACGATAATGACCCCCCCAATACTGAACCTTTACTCCTTAATAAAATTGGTGTTGACGTGAAACTTTCTCTTTCTGTCTTTCTATCTATTTATCTATCTATCTATCTCTCACACACACACACACACACACACACACACACACACACACACATACATATACACTAGATTTATGGAAGCTTATTTGTAATGTCACTAATTATCACAGCCATTTAATCTGATATGACACTTAATGATCTCCATAAACTAACAAGTCAGTGCCACGGTAATTAACTGGAATCGCAATTATTATTATTATCACATTTTTTTTAGCATTGCATGAAGTATTGTATTTAGTATCGTTGAAATTATTATGATAAGTAAGGGTAATACTGTTATACGTATTAATTTTCCACTATTATTATTATTATCATCATATGTTCCCCAATACCGTCGCCATCCATTTTAACAAAACAAAATCAGACCAAGTAATCAGACGCGGCCTTTCCCAAGATTAGGCGCGTAATTAGAGGGAACGATTAGGATAAATGAGGCGGGTGATTCCGTTTTCCTGGTGCAAGTGGTGGCGGAGGTGTTGCTGCCACTCACTAACCTCCCCCCAACACCCCCCTACTAAACCCACACCCATCCACACACCTCGGCTGACTGATTCTCTGCCTGACTGACCAATCGTACATTGACCCATACAGCTTATTGCCCAACGCCCTACACTTACATCTCACAGACTCAATGACTGGCTGGCTGAATAACATATCGTAAAATGACCTTCAAAGCCTCATCTCCGTCCCATATTACCCACACAGTTCTCTCCTCCCACACAGAGATCTAAAAAAATCATCCCCCCTTCATCATCCTCATCATCAAACACTATAGTCACTTCCCACGTAAAGGCGTTTTCCAATGTATTATACTTCACTGCCTGATGCTAGTGTACCCCATCCTGCTTCGCCAGTGGTTCTAATTTCATCACTCAATCTTTTTTTCTTCTACGATTCCTGGCTCGGCTGTCTATCTGATATCACTTCTGCGTATGAGATGATTTATTCAGGAGCTCAGCACATTCTCTCGTATCCTCACCAGTTATTGCTCAACGCCACATCTATTAATATTATCATTCCCGCTTTCCATCCTACCGTATCACCATCACTTACTGCTCAACATCGTCTCCATCATTATTCTTTCATTTGTTTTTCATCGCCAAAGTTTGCCATCACTCGGGCCCAACATCCTCACCTCTCGTTATCTTCTTACTCGATTCAGTCAGTCTTTTGACATCCCACGTTTCTCGATCTCAATATTGATTCCTATTTCACATCCCTTCCTCCTTTCCACTGATCACCCTTTCAATTCACTTCACTCTCACCCCAACATTGCTTTGCCCACAAACAAAAACTCCCTAAATTTAAAGATCTCTCTCTCTCTTGTGAAACTCGTAAAACATCTCTGATAACACTTTTCTACTGTCTCTATTTACTTTTGTTAGCCATTGGTGTGTGTGTGTGTGTGTGTGTGTGTGTGTGTGTCCCTATGTGTCCATCTGGTACGAACAACGCGTGCAAGCACGCACACACCCACACTCACACCCACACACACACACACACACACACACACACACACAATGCCACTGACTTAATGAAAAAAACATAATGGCGAGAAATGAAGCTAGCAGGACAGCAATAGTGATAATTATGTGTGAAAACACATACAAAAAAAAGCCTACAGTTATTATTAAAACCAACTCAGTAAAACCACCAAGTCAAAAGGAAGACAGACAAAATTCAAGCCAAATAAAACGAACAACGAAATAACATGAAAGTAAGATAAGAAAAATAAATAGTTCGTTCACTAAGGATTCAAAACTCCCTTTCATGGTTTTGCTCTCTGTCCTTCAGCGGCTCTTTATTGATTTGCCATAAAAGTCTTCCGGTGAGTGACTTTTGGCCGGATGTTTCAAAAAGGCTGACCTGACCCTGAGACTGGTTGGGATGGTCATGGTTAGAAGACGCGACGCTGGTATTGATTGGTGAGGGGTGTTGGAGAGATGGGATTGGGGGGTAGGGGGTGGTAGATAAACGGGGTGATATGAGGATGAAAGGGAAGACAGGAAAAGGGAGTGGATGGGGTGATGGTGGTGGTGTTGTGCAATGGTGATGCTGAGAGAGAGGTGGATGGGCTGGTGGTCATGGTGAGGGATATGCATGGTGGCTGAGGGAAGGGATGAGGTATTGGAGTCTATTTAGGGATGTGGCAATTTAGGGATTCAGGAGGTTGTGCAGGGTGGTTGAGCATTGGGGTGATCAGAACGGAAAGGAAGGGGTGGCAGAGGCGGCTGAGAGGGGTGAAGGGAAGTTAATTGAGGTGAGGAGAGGGAGGAATGGCTTTAATTGGCGCAAGGGGTAAGTTGGAGGTGATGGGGGTGATGGGGGTGATGGGGGTGATGGGATATGTGAGTGTGTATGGGGACTGAAAAGTTTATTGAAGTGGTTAATTTCCTTTTCTCTCTTTCCACCAACGCATGTAACCTATTCCTTCATACATATTTATCTAATTTCTCATCAATATCAGTTTACCCCCAACGCGAGTAATGAAAAGAAAAGAATCAGACGAGGCAAACAGGAGTAACTCAAGGTGTCGCTTTTCCCCAATCGCCTATTTATTTACCTCTCTCGACCGGTACCTGAATTGTCATTACTCTCTCATTTACCTTCCTCGTCTTTTATACAATGTGAAGGACGACTACCACTGCTCACACTGACTCGAAGATTACAAAAAAATGATAAGGCTAACACAATAATGGTGAATTCTATTACCACCTCGACCACTACCACTACTTACTTACTACATCTATAACTAGTACTACTACTACTTAAAAGATACCTCCACCCATGTTATTTTCCCGACACATAATCATGGAGGGCTCCATAAATTGGAGGTC
This sequence comes from Eriocheir sinensis, assembly GCF_024679095.1. Lineage (NCBI taxonomy): Eukaryota > Metazoa > Arthropoda > Malacostraca > Decapoda > Varunidae > Eriocheir > Eriocheir sinensis. Next base: position 313,249 of record NW_026111786.1, on the reverse strand, counting down.
ATTAGCCCCAACTCTGTTCGCTAATGACTGTGGCATCCAACCATATCACTAATACTACTTAGCACTAAATCTATACATAACACCTTATCATCTATTGCGTCTGTATCTCCTTTTCCTTCCCTACTCATGTCGCTCCTGACCCACTTTAATGTCACTCTCCACCACTGTGGCCTCATAGTCCATACTGGAAATGTTGGTGGCTTTTGGGCCAGAGTGTCTGGTGCCCCTGAGACATAGGATGGCCGACCTGAGCAGGGAAAACGAGAGGCGACACCTCACCCAGGCGACAACGTGGCTCCTCGGCTGATGCTTTTTTACTGAGATCAGTTCCGCGAGTCGTGCGAAGAAGCATCGGGCCCTGGGACCCATCCCGCCGGATATGGTGAAGACTAGGGGGTGAAGCTGCCCTGATCCACATGTTGGATTCTTTCACCGTATGCCCTTGTCTTCTCCAGCTCGTTCCTGTGGTGGGCGGCTTCCAGGGGCAGCTCACGGTAACAGGCAGCCATCGGGTTGAATATGCGAATGTTCATGAATGCCCTCTGTCCGCGCACCCAGAATCCGCGGGCACTAACATCAAAACCGTGCCTCTTGTGAAGTATTGGCCATCCTGTATCTGAGGTGTTTGCCGTCCAGGAGGAGCAGTGCCGGCTACTACTACTGCTACTACTACTACTACTACAACTACTACTACTACTACTACTACTACTACTAGTGCCAATACAACACCAACCCGTCGCTCTGCTCCTTGCCTATTTCTATTTCCATTAATTAGAACGACTCCCTCTTAAGCTAATGACTACCTGTCTGTAGGGTAGCGGATATAATTAGGAGTGGCAGGTATGCGAAGGTGAGGTTTGAAGGTGAAAATCACGGCGCAGGTGGTGGTGGTGGTGGTGATGGTGGCAGGAGTAAGGGAGGTAATGGTGGTGGTGATGGTAGTGGTGGTGGTGGTGATGGTAGTGGTGGTGGTGGTGACGATGGCAGTGGTGGTGTGAGAAAATGAGGAAAAATAGACAGAGAAAGTTATTTGTTGGTAATATGAGATAAGAAGAAAAGAAAAAGGCAACCAATAATGACAATACGGACAGCATAGACAACAACAACACCAACAACAACAAGAACAAAAACAAGAACACAACCAACAACAGCAGCAATAGTAAGTCGACAGTCCATTAACCAGGTGTATATTAGATTACAAACTCCACGCGTCTCATCTGCCAGGCCACAGAAAGACTAATTAAGAGCTCTATCACCTCTGTTACCTGGTGACCTTTCCCAGCGCACCTGTATACTCAAGCTCCCCTTCTGCACGTCTGTCTCCTTCAAATTTTCCACTCCAGTATTTCTCTCCATTAACTATCCTGCTGTTTATTGTCTCTTATCTCTCGTTCTGTCTACCACTTGTTCTTTATCCTCATCTGCATCTTCCCCACTTAAATGCATCTTTCTGAGTCGTTTTTCTCCTCCGACATTTTTTCTATATTCACTGTTTTGCTGTTTTTGCTCTCTCTTTTTCTTTCGTTTATCTTCAACGAACACTTTCTCTCTCCTAAGTCTCTCTCGTAGCGCAATTCGTTACTCACTATATCCTTTTTATATATCATTGCCCTTTTTCCTTTCTTTTAATCTCTTCAGCCTTCCCAGTCCTCGGTCATTATGCCTTTGCCTGAGTCTCGTTTTCATCTCAGTATATGTTTTCGTTTACCTCAACTATCCCCTCTTTTTCTCTCCCTTAAGCTTCATACTGTTGGAGGGAAGAAAGATAAAAGAAAGAAAAAGGGACAGAGGAGGAGGAGGAGGAGGAGGAGGAGGAGGAGGAGGAGGAGGAGGAGGAGGAGAAGTGGCAGTAAGAGGAGGCGGTGGCGGGAGAAGAGGAGGAGGAGGTGGAGAAGAAAAAGAAAAAGTGTACGAGGAACAGGAGACGGAGAAGGAGTAGTAGTAGTAGTAGTAGTAGTAGTAGTAGTAGGAGGAGGAGGAGGAGGAGGAGGAGGAGGAGGAGGAGGAGGAGGAGGAGGAGGAGGAGCTACTCTGACCGCGAAAGACACATTAAGTCAAGTGAAAAATTTAATTGCAAAGACTGATCCTGAAGGTCACACAACGAGGCCTGGAAAGGAAGGTCGCCAAATTACTGAAGAGTTCACAAGACGCAGCGAAATTGGCCTGTCCATCCCCATCCCCCTCTCTCTCTTAAACAACTGCTAGTATGTCTGTAACTATGTATGATTGCGACTACATATGTATGCCCGTGTACCAAGGTATGTGTGCATGTATGTAATAATGTTTGAAATTTAGTAAACCATATGGTAGTGCTTTGAAAATAAAATTACTTCAGTAAGAATCATAATTAAGCTACGATTCGACACTGGAACCATTACCGCTCATCTTTAAGGTCTCATGTAACCAAATATATTCACTAATTAGCAGAATAAACCAAGTCCAAGAGCAGCGGGATATATCAGCACTGACCAGAACGGAAGAGAGGTACCCATCACTACTTATGCTACCAGTGTTTGAGAAGCTGTGATCCCTAGACAGGAAATGAGATTGTTCTTTCTCCAGACATTTCTACATTTAAGTCTCGTGTAAATGTCTTTTTGAAACAGTAATTTTATTTTTCCTCCTTTTGGCTTTGACTGGCCAGGTTCTGAGCTATTCGTTGCCTTTGCTTCTCTCCAGTATCTTTTGGTATTATGTGTGGTTCAACTTGTATCTGCACCCTGAGAGGAGGCTTTGGTAGCTTATCATAATAATAATAATAATAATAATATCGTCTTCCTCCTCCTACTTCCTCCTCCTTTCATGCTACTGCTCCTCCTCCTCATACACCAGCCCCTATTGCTACCTCACCTGTTTCTCCTCCTCCTTCTCCTTCTCCTCCTCATCTCTTCTTCGCATCAGTCTTCCTCTCCTCTGACTCCTTCTCTTCCTCTTACACGTACTCCTCCTCCTCAAGTTAGATTAAATGGCCCTTCCTCAGCGCATTCTTCTGCAGAAAGGAGGAGGATTTCTGGACGAGTAGGAGGAAGAGGAGGCCTTCATTAGGGCGCCGTTTGATGGCCTTGATGAAGAGAGACGAGGGACGGCGAGGCGCGGCAAGACAGACTACCTAAACTGCGACTAGCTCTGACGTGGTCCTCGCTTTCTTAAGTATATGAGGGGGGGGGTATGTGAGTGCGTGTGTGTGGGGGGCGTATGGGGTGGTTTCATTGGGATCGACTGCCCGGGCAATATAATCACTGCTCCAAGGAGATATACCTGTTTGTGTTTGTTAATCTTGTTTTTGATGGTTTAAGGAAGGTACGAAGAGCCACCGGAGAGGCATGGGATGGATATATGGGTGGATGCTAGAAAAGGAAATCAGGGGAGAATGGAAGGAGAGGGAGACTGAGATAAATGGATGGGTTCTGTGTACGGATGGGAAATGAAGTGTGGTGGGGAGGGCATGGAGGGCTGTGAAATAGAGTAAAGGATGTTGAAGGAAACGGAGGAGGAGAAAGGTGACGGAGATGAGAGGCAGAGCGATGACGGGAATAGATTAATAAAAATAAAACATCAAACGCGGAGGAATAATTTCATGTATCTATGAGCTAAGTAATGCAAAGGAGAAGTAGGAGGAGTAGGAGGAGGAGGAGGAAGAGGAGGAAGAGGAGAGGGAGGAGGAGGAGGAGGAGGAAGAGGAGAGGGGGGAGGAGGAGGAGGAGGAGGAGGAGGAGGTGGAGGAGGAAGAGGAGGAGGGAGATAATTAGAGGGAGGAGGAGGAGGAGGAGGACGAGTAGACGAAGTAAGATGAGAAGGAAGAGTAGTATAAGTAAGAGGAGGAGAAAGAGTAAGGGAGGAGTAAAAGAGAAGTAGAAGTAGAAGTAAGAGTAGGAGATGGAGGAGGAGATGGAGGAGGAGGAGGAGGAGGAGGAGGAGGAGGAGAGGGGGAAAAAGAGGAGGAGAGGGGGAATAAGAGGAGAGGAGGAAGAGGAGGAAGAGGAGGAGAGGAAGAGAGGAGGAGAAGGAGGGGAAATTTAGAGGAGAGAACATGGTGAGGCCCTTTTTGAGGCGTGCCGTGCGTGAGGTTCAGGTTGGACGGAATGGGTTCAGGTGGGCTAATTAACTTCTGTACAGTACAACGTTAAAACTCGGGGTAAAACACAGGTAAGGATACCGCCGCTACTATGGACGCGTAGAAGCAGTAATACCAACAAGAAATATAGGTAGATATATAAGCAAAGGAAATATACACGTAAATATAGACTAGCAGTAGAAGGAAGGAAGAAAGGAAGGAAGGATGGAAAGAAAGAGGGTAGAGAGGAAGGAAGGAAGGATCACAAAGATGTATGTAGGGGGTATAGATTAAAGAAATAATATCATTCAAAGACAAAAAGGGATAGTTCACATCTTAATCAGAGTCAATATATAGTTTAAATTTCTGAACTCTGGACACAGGACAGGACTGGAAGAATCAATCGGAAACCCCAAGGCATGTGATCAAGTAAAAGAAAGGGAGGTGAAAAATGATCCCAGGTGACATCATTTTTTCGAACCTTTACAAATGGCAATATAAAAAAAGCTTACACATGGTACACTGAAAGAAAAAGAAAACGTGCAAGAATGGAAGGGGAAATTGCAATCAGGAACGAGGAGGGGCTTTAAAATAGAGTAACCTTACTAAACAAGTTAACTTTTAATCACTAGCAATGGTAAAAAAAAGGTTAATTAAACGTGGTAAACTGAAAGAAAAGTAAAACATGCAAGAATGGAAGGGGAAATCGCAATCAGGAACGAAGAAGGGCTTTAGAATAGAGTAACCTTTCTAAACCAGTAAACTTTTATCACAACCTATAGCCAAAAAATAAACATGTCATAAGTAAAACGAGCAAAGTTGGAAGGGAAAACACAAGGGAACGAACAAGGCCTTTAGAAGAGGGCAACCAATCTCAACAAGCAGGATTTAGAGCCCGTCATTCAGAGCCCAGCAGAAGCGGTAAATAACAGCAACCAACATCGACGAGCCTGAACACTGCGGAAGCCTAAAACAGCAGCAAACAGAAGCTAACGACAATGATTTATGGCATGGCTATCAATACCGAGATGGTTGATGGCACCAACAGCGGAAGTTGCCTCGCTAAAAGCACCAACATTCGATCTTATTTGTTTTCTGTCAAGGGCATTATCTGTTTGTTTGGTTAGTTGGTTAGTGCACTACTGGGCCCTATAATGAATGGTGATGAATTAGTATGAATGAGTTAGCGAACAAGGAACTTGGTCATTTAAAGATTGTCAGTTAGTCAGTATTATAAGAGACGAATGAGGTAAGACAGGGAGACATCGGGACACTATACGCCTCGGATTCAGTGACCCCGAAACACGAGACGCCGAGAAAGCGAAAATGACGGTATGAAAGTAAAAGCGATAGGAGATAAGGAGAAAGGCGACAAAAGAAATATAAAACAAGGGGCAGATAATATTAGGAGCCTGGTTTATTGAATGTTTAACGGATCATTACATAGGTGAAGGGGCTTACTAATGGAAAATGAATTAGAAGACCTGTAGGCATCAAATATCTAGAAGTGCTCTTGTTTGTCACCTAAAATGGCGCCCGAAAACTTGTAGGCGGCAAATTTTCAGGCTGTTCTTGTTTGGTGTCTGATAAGTCCACAAGTAATCAAATACTATGAAAAAAAATCAGCAAAAAAAAAAAAAAGTAACAAGGTGAACAGGAAAAATTGAACTCTTTAAATGACATCACAGGAATTTATAAGTTCATTTACGGAAAGTTTTAAAGCATTACTAGACCAAAGGAAAAAATGGAGGAGGACAAAAAAAAAGGAAAAGTTAGGTGAAACAAATTGTAAGGAAAAATTGAACGCTAAAATGACATCAAAAGAACATGTAATTTAATTTGTGGAAAGTTCCGAGGGCATTACTAGACCAAAGGAGGAAATGTAGATGGAGGAGGAAGAACGTCTAAAAGGACAATTATCTCCATTCACACGGATCAACGAGTTCTAAGAAATTTGACAACCTTTGGGGTCGAGAATTGAAATGTAAATCTCTCTCTCTCTCTCTCTCTCTCTCTCTCTCTCTCTCTCTCTCTCCCCCTTATACCAACTGCCAATTTCTTTACGCAACTCTCTTTCTCTATTAATTTTTTTATCTCTCTCTCTCATCCATCATTCCGCTCCTATCACCTTCTCCCCTCTCTGTTCCTTTCTCTTTAGTCACAGTACACATATTCACTCCCTTACCCACTTTTACTCACTCTTAAAACTTACTAATACTACTACTACTACTACAGCCACTCCCTTCCCCACTCCGCTCCCTCTCACAAATGACTACCAACGCCGCCGCCACTCCCTCACTCACTCCTCTATCAATCACAGTAACCACCACGCCACAACTGTCCCCTTACTCACACCGTCCAGTAACACCACACCACTCCTTTACCCACTCCACTCCCTATGACCACTGACCACACCACTCCAACCACTCCACAAGCAATCTTCTTCGCACCTGGCGCCCCGGTCACCTGTGCATCCCTCAAATCCATCTCCCAAATTCACCTTAATTGAAACACGGAAATGGCAAAATTCTAGACGTGTGAGTGTGTGTGTGTGTGTGTGTGTGTGTGTGTGTGTGTGTGTGTGTGTGTGTGTGTGTGTGTGTGTGTGTGTGACCTACATTTCCGTGACTGGTCAAAGTTAGGTAATCAGCTGATGATTTTGATTACATTTGTTGCTCTCAGGTGTAAGCTCAGGTAAAATGTAGACGATAGTAATTATTATATAAGTAAAATAATCTTCTTATACTCTCCTCCTCCTCCTCCTCCTCCTCCTCCTCCTCCTCCTCCTCCTCCTTCTCCTCCTCTTCCTCCTCCTCCAAGTCATACTGTGTCTTCTTTCTGCCAACGTTTGTACAAGATGGTTATGTGTAAGAGGAGCAGGGACGGACGATGATGTGGGCGTCGTCCTCGTCTTCGTCTTCCTCCTCCTCCTACGCCCAAAATATTCTTTCAACTGGTGTACCCGCCCACCAACACTTCTTATTAAAGCGCAGACTTACACAGCCCTTCCGCGTGGCCTTAAAGCGATTCAAATAACTAAAAGAAAGCCTCCTCCTCCTACTCCTTCTCCTCCTCCTCCTTCCTCCTTCCCCCTCCCTTTCTCCTCTCCTTCTCCTCTTCCTCCTTCTCATCCGCAGGTCACTCAAGTGGCTCCGCAGGTCCCTCACCCTAGTGACTAACGTATTGATTAAATCACTAAAAGCAGGCAGCCTCGCAATGAGCCAACAGGCTTTCTGCTGCCTGCTCGTCCGTGTTTCCATGTATCCATGTTTCCTCCTCCTGCACACTTCTAATTAATGCGCAGATTTACACAGCCCTTCGGCGTGGCTTTTCAGCGATTCAACCAACTGAAAGAAAGTCACCGCCTCCTCCTACCCTCCCCTCCTCCTCCTCCTCCTCCTCCTCCTCCTACTCCCCCTCCTCCTCCCTCCTCCTTGTTCTCGTTTAAATGATTTTAAGTAGAAAATGAACACCAGTTATTTTTTTCTGTCCTCCTCGTCCAGATGCATTGCTATCTGAAATGACGGAAGCTCCTTCTTAAGTTTCATACGTATATATATAGCTATTTTCTGCTATTTAGAAAAGTAATTTAGGGATGCTATTAAAATTGTTACTGTTTCATAATACTACAATAGTTATTATTACTACTAGTACAACTACTACTACTACTACTACTACTAGGCGTGAAATGAGTCAGATTCGATGAATTTTCGTCGCGACTTTTGGTCAAGCTCGAGCAAAAACTACTGAAGCTAGGAAGGCGTGCTTGGTGGCAAATGAAAGCTCAATGAATAAAGATTAATAATCAGAAAAAAAATGGAAAGCACTAAATAAATAAATAAAAGTTATAAGCAAAAAAACTAGGATGTGTCCAAATCGCGGCAAAAGGGCCGAAAAACAGGTTATTTTGTGACGGCTCGACGACAATGTTGGAATCGAGCAATCACAAAATCCTTCAGGTTAGTCATACTACATTGCCAAGAGGGGCTACATGCCAAATTACAGCCTTCTAGAGGCAATAGCAATACCACATTAGACAAAAACGGCAAAGTGTCTGGAGTTTGTCAAAATCGCTCTCAAAAGGGTTTACGTTTCGAGCTCTATCGACAAAACTACTGGGAATAGGGAAATGTTATGCATCATATTGGAAAGCACATTGGTAGGGCTAAAGTATTTGTTAAATAAGTGGTTTGAAATTCTAAAACAATGAGTGGGTTTCAAGGTTGGGAACTCAAAAAAAAAAAAAATTCAGAGCCGTTTTTGGCGAATTTATTCGATGTTTTACCTTTTCGAGTCGGTTTTTGAGCCCGGTCGCTTGATAAAAAAAAAATATAGCCCTTTCATTTTGCCGTCGATTGATACTAAAAACATTTCTCTAGCCCCAGAAATAAGGGAGTTATGGCTATTCGAACCAAAGCGGTTGATTTTCCAAAATTCGCGGCTTAATGACAAGGGCGCCGCAAAATCAAGAGTCCGCCGTCCATTACTTGAGATGTCACTGCTTTCGGTCACGAAAGTTTCACGTCCCCCCTTCTCGTCCCTTTCCAACTTCACTGCACAAAACTCTCTACGCACTCCCAGTCCTATTCATGCCTCAGGACTTGACCAAACTTTTATCCACCTTCATCCTGTCTAAAATAAAATTCTGGAAGTGTCTTAATTCTACTTCCTGCAACGTAAAATCCTTTAAGTAGTAATTATAGTATGACGACAAAAAGAAGACCTAATTAGCCCTCTCCTTTCACTCCTTAGCCTTCTTTTCGTTAACTACGCAGCTCAGGAATCAACCACTGTGTTGGCGTCGCCGTCCGCCCCGCGCCCAGGGGGTCAATACGTACGAGACAAGCCACCCTGTTGCCTCCTTCCCGACCCGGCTGTGACTTTACACGATCAGAGTAGTAAGCAGCTTGTCTTCGCATTAACTTCCTTATTTATATTTCAATCAATGCTTATGAGGATTATTTTTTGTCTAACCACTGTTCTGCCTATTCTATTCTAATAACATACGGGATCACAAATTCAGAAGTGACGTTAACGAAGACTTGCACAATTAGTCAGTGATAGAGACGGAGGAAGCAGAAGAAAATATGTGAGAAGTGGGGTGAGAGACAGGAAGGGAGTGGAAAGGTTACTGGGGAGGAAGAGAAGACGACGGAGGAGTGAAGAACGGGTTAGGGAAGGTGGCAGAGAAGGAGAGTGTGTGCGTGCGTTGCTGGGTCGAAGGAAAGTAAAGAGAAAAAGGGTCCAAAAAAAGGAGAGACTGAGGGAATAATGTTAGCTTGGAGGGAAAAAGGGGACGACAAACCATCATGAAAGTTACGCGGCGGGAGCTTAAAAAAAAAGTAAAAATCTTGACAAGAAGAACGTAAAAGGAATTATCAAGAAAAGGTGTACACAAAAAAAGGGAAGAAGAGGTTAACGTTATATCATACAAGAAATGAAGAAGCGGAAGAGGAGGATAGACGTAGAGAAGAAACTGTCTTGCAAACGGGAGATAGTGACTGAAAATTAAGTAGGTGGGGAAGGTAAGTAAAAAGATTAACAAATAGGCACAAAGTGACGTAAGAAAGGGTGAAGTAACAAACATGGAGTATAAAAAGAGCAGATAATAATAAAAGAGACAAAGGTAAAGCTAAACGTGAAAAATGAAAAGAAGGGAAAAGAGAAAAGGGGAAGAGAGGGCAGAGTAGGGTATAGGAGGAAGGGGCGACGATCGGAGGAGAGAGAAAGAACTGAAGCAGAAGGAAGGGAAGGGAAGAACGTGACAAGAGAAGGAAGAGAGAAGAGGAGGGTGTAGCTGGAGATAAAGAAAAGTGATCGTTTACCAATATTTCTTACCTTCAACGGATTAAGTCACTATGTTAGAAATAATTCATATGTATAATACTTTGACGTAATTAATTGGCGAAAAAAGAACAATTGCCCACATGAACATATTTTTTTCAATTATAAAGATGATAGAGGGAAAAACAAATGACTATCCATGAATGAATAAAATAATTAGTTACTGATGAGCTTCGTAACCCCTCAATTAATAGCATCCCTTCACTAATATATCCGGGTATCATGCAATTAACCTTTCTAAATGACTTCATTATTTATATGGCCGCAGGCAAAAATATCTACCGCAGGAAAAAAAATATGTGGTATTTATAAACATGTAGCTCTGCAGGTGTGTGTGTGTATGTGTGTGTGTGTGTGTGTGTGTGTGTGTGTGTGTGTGTGTGTGTGTGTGTGTGTGTGTGTGTGTGTGTGTGTGTGTGTGTGTGTGATTTATCTTTTTGCTTTCATGTTTCTGTATTGATGCTCTCTTGCAAGTCCTCTTCTTACACCATGACCACCACCACCATCACCACCCCCACCCCCACCATCACTACGACCACCACCACCACCACCTTCTCTCCTACAAGCACCACCATCACCACCACTTTCTTCAACCTTTCTATCTCCAACAACCTCCCCTCTCAGTCTCTCCCTCCCCCTCCTCCTCCTTCTCCTTCTCCTCATCCTCCTCCCCCTCCTCCTCGCCCTCCGCCTCAAGTCCTGTGGCATTTCAGCGCTCATCAAACTTTCCTCACTCAGCCTTGAGCAACATAACAAAATCTCAGTGACATTTCCACCCACCGCTATGTAACCTTTTTGGGAGAAGTGAGGAGGAGGAGGAGGAAGAGGAGGAGGATGGGGGGGAGGGGGGGCCGGGGGCAAAGTGGGGAAGGAGAAGGAGAACGAAGAAGAAGAAGAAGAAGAAGGAGAAGAAAAAGAAGAAGAAGAAGAAGAAGTAGCAAACGAAGAAGAAGAAGAAGTGGTGGAGGAGGGCGAGAAGGACAAAGAGGAGGGAGAAATTGAAACTTGACTTCCTAGGTTATAAAAAAGTATTTCCATGTGAAACTGGCCGGTGGGGTGGTGGCGGTTGTGGTTAGCACTGCCTCACACCTGCCATTAGTCTTCACACCTCGTTTATTTTATATGTCAGTTATTTTCACTTTTAAAAATTAATCAATAATTGATAGTGTTAAGACTGTTTCGTTTTTAGGATCATAACAAAAATTTTGTATAAATACCACGACACTTGATAACGTTGGAGTACAATGTTGTCGTGTCGTGGTATTTATACAAAATCTTTGTTATTATCCTAAAAACAAAACAATATTAACACTATACGATCTTATTGGATTATCCAATTATTTAATTAAATTCATTTAAAGGTAGTAAACAGCTGACATATGAGAGAAAGCGAGAGGTGTTGAGTGTGTGTGGCAAAGTGCGGGGCGGGGCGGGGCTGACCCAGCAACCGCCACCACCCCACCGGCCAGTTTCACATGGAAATACTACGGTGCTATTTTCTGATCATATTATCCCCCTTTTTTTTCTTCTTTTTCTCACTTTTTGCTTTTCTAAAAAAAATAATTCTTTATTCGCTTCCTTTTGCATATACATTTTTTTTTTTTTTTAAATATCGTCTTTATTTTACTTCCTCTTTTTTCCTCTGTATCATAGGCACTTCCTTCTCTTTAAAGTAATTTCTCTTCGACATAAGCTACAAACACTCAAAGCATGCACTTCTTTATTTTTTTGTGTAATCCGGAGTTCCGTGTCTTCCCTCCTTTTATATATCACTCTACTCAGTACCTTCTATCTATACCGCTCTTCACCCGTCCCTTCCTTCCATCTGTCTTTACCTCCCTCCTTTTCTCTGTCCATCCGTCCGTCTGTCTCGTCCTCCTTCTCTCCCTTGATCATCCTCTCCTTCCTTTCATTTCCTCTATCTTTAGGTCCTTCCATCCGTTCCTCCACCCCACTTCTATTTTCTCCTCCCTCCATCCGTCGCCACGATATTGTCACTAAATCACAATCAAACATGCTGCTAACACTCCTTTTATACCCGCCATTATGACCGCGAGTTACGGACCATTACTACCGGTGAATAAGGGCTGAGATTTTGGGGATAAACATAAAACTAAAGCCTAATTGCTTGCTCTCATGACTCTGACCTCGAATACTGCAGTTTTGGGAAATGGTGTTCGTGCAAGCAGCGAGAAAGTTAAAAGTGAAAATATGGAAGTTAAAGGTAAGAGCAATAAAGTTAAGTAGGATAAAGGTTGGGTGAGTATGCTCCTAAATAGAAAAGATGTGGGTGATGGAGGAAAGAGAAGGAGAGGAGAGGACAGAAAGAGGAGAGGAGACGACAGGAGACGAGATGACAGATGAGAAGCGAGGGGAGGAGATGAGATGAGAAGAGAAAAGAAGAGAGAGAGAGAGAGAGAGAGAGAGAGAGAGAGAGAGAGAGAGAGAGAGAGACAGAGAGAGAGAGAGAGAGAGAGAGAGAGAGAGAGAGAGAGAGAGAGAGAGAGAGAGAGAGAGAGAGAGAGAGAGAAAATGAATCAAGCTGGCGAGTTAAAGGTCAGGCATCAAATATTCATTGGGTGACATTCAAGTCCTGGTGCGATGTGAGACTGAGCCGCTGGCAAACCTCAACACACACACACACACACACACACACACACACACACACACACACACACACACATGTACCTGCCCCTTGCCCCCCCACACACACAGATGTATACCTCCCCCCTCCCCCCCACTGAGACAAACACATGTACCTCCCCTCACTCCCCCCCCAAAAAAAAAACCACACACAGACATACTCCTCATCTCTCCCCACCTTCCAGTATATACGTATTCATAGACAGATGCATAGATAGATAGAATGAGCTTACGTTCCAGTTTACAAATGACAAGCACGAACAATATGTAGTTAGTTCATTCAATCTACGTAACAAGCATATGAAGCACGCTTGTCTCCTTCTCCTCCTCCTCCTCCTCCTCCTCCTCCTCCTTTCTCCTCCATCCCTTTGTTCTCCACCCCTTTCTCCACTCCTCCTCTCCTCTACCTCCCGTTCCAGCATCCTCCATGTCATCCTTCGTTTTTTCCTTTGTCTTTAGAAACTTTACTCTCCTCCATCTTGCCGGTTATCCCTTTGCACTTTCCTTCCTTCCTTCCTTCCTTTCTTCCTTCCTTTATTCCTTCCTTCCTTCTTTCCATCCTTCTTTCCTTCCTTCCTGAGCTTCCCTATATAATTATGAGGAACACTAAATTATAGGGCAGCTACAAGGAAATGCGACAAGGCGTTCTCCGTGTTACATATGTTAAGTCTTTGTTCAGTATTTACGAAGCTTTCATTGACACGATTACGACGGGGACTGTAAAGGAGTTTCACAAGTTCATGTCATGTTTGAGGGTCTTTTTTTCCTGGTCCTATTCTTTTTATATATTTGCTCTAAATCGACATCCAAATCAACACTACGGTAATTGATTTTCAGATACTTTACTGCCATTCTTTCTCGATAGATATATAGATAGAAAGACTTAAAAAACAAGCAACTAATATAGAATAAGAATAAATCTGTAAAAATAAATAAATGCGTAATAAAGAGAGGGGGAGAGACAGAAGAGGGGAGGAATAGGCGAGGAGGGAGAGGGATGGAGGGGGAAGGGAGGAAGAACAGGGGAGAAGAGAAAGGGGAGGAAGCAGAAGGGCGCCAAACACTGATTTTTATGTCTTGATGTGTTTGTTGTTACTCTTGTTGGATATTTTCATTCAGAGGAAAAAATTAAGAGTTTAAATATCATATATGTGTATGTGTGTGTGTGTGTGTGTGTGTGTGTGTGTGTGTGTGTGTGTGTGTGTGTGTGTGTGTGTGTGTGTGTGTGTGTGTGTGTGTGTGTGTGTGTGTGTGTGTGTGTGTGTGTGTGTGTGTGTGTGTGTGTGTGTCGGATCAATTTATTATTTTACGACATTTTTTCCGCCATTTTCATACCGTCCTCCAATTTCCCGAGTGCGTTCAACCGTAAAAAAAGATATTAAGCAAGAACGAGAATCACAAAACAAAACCAAAAAAAAACTCAGAGAGAATAAATAGAAACGAAAATGACATAACAAGGACCAACACCACTGTATTTCTTTTTTATCCATCCATCTCTCTCTCTCTCTCCGCCGGTGTCCATTTTTGCCTTCAACACACTTCGTCACCAGCCTAACAAGAGAGAGAGAGAGAGAGAGAGAGAGAGAGAGAGAGAGAGAGAGAGAGAGAGAGAGAGAGAGAGAGAGAGAGAGAGAGAGAGAGAGACTAAATTATTTCACACGGGTACAGTATTCCTGGCTCTGTCACTTTCTGATTCAGGACCCAGTTTGTTATGTTCACATTCTCTCTCTCTCTCCTCTTCTATAGTTAATCAAATCTTCCCGCGTGTTGATATTCCATCACTTAATCAAATTGCTATCCAGTCAAAAGGTTCTCTGGGTCTTTGTACAGGTGGAAAATTGCGACTGGAGTGGATAGTCGCGATGATAAACATGAACCTTCAATAAAAGGAGCACCTGTATCTCATTTCTTAAGAATTATCGCGGGAAAAAAATGAAATTACTTTTTTTTTTATTTGTACTGAGGCATCACTTATAAACACGTTCTAAATTTTAGCTCCAGACGCGTTGCTCCGGGAATTTTTAATAAAGTGCGTGTAAGACTTTCTACTAAAAATTTTGTGGAGTAAAAATGATTGAAAATAAGTTGGGAGATTATATAAACTATTTCATCATTAATTTTCTTCGTACTCATCATATTATCTTATATAAAATTTGAGAAGCAGCAGCAGCTCACAGTACGTCTTAACTTCCTGCCTACCTTCTTTTTTGCTGCCCGCCCACTTTTGAAATATGACTAAACGGATTTTTTTTTATCATCGCTACCCTTCTTTAGCGCTCCTTGCTGAAGAGGCGAAGTCAAAGTTTGCTCTTCCAATTTTCATTTGACTCCCGTTTTATCATCTCTTCTACCCTTCTCTGTCCTTCTTTTATGCCATCTGTCTTCTCTGGCATTCTCTCTTCTATCCTTTTTCAATTTATCCAACAAGCTTGACTCAACTATAATAAAAAAGCGAAAAAAATGGCTTTGCTGTCTCTTATCTTCAACATTACCCTGTAAGTCAAGAAATTTCCAGCATCATCACTAAAGATCGTGTCAGATTCAAAGTAACTCACATCTTCAACTAGTTACGTAAACCTGATCCTTCTTTACGTAATCTCATTATATAACGTCTTTAGGTAACTCATGTAAAAAAATAAGGTAAATAGAGAAATGTAAGGGAAAGATAAGAAGGGGGAGTGAGGGCAGGGTGGGGGGGGTAAAGTTAGCAAGATTACGTCACGCAGAATCCTCTTAAGTTACTATGTTCCGCGCGTAAGCCAGAGCGAGGAAAAGAAAACGGATGGAAAAAACGGATATAGCTGAAAACGGGAAGGAAACGAGAAAGGTCAGAGGAGAGAATAACAGGTGAGGTTGTAATAACGAAAACGCGGGAAAGAAATGGATAACTGAATTCCTCCAAGAAACGAGGAAGGTCATAGGAGTGAAAAACAGGAGAGATTGTAAATATGAAAACGGACGGAAAGGCAACCAAAAACTACAAGAGAAAGAGAGAATGTCAGAGGGTTGAAAAACAGGTGGGAGTGGAAAATACACGTGTTATTAAAGAAAGAAAAAAGGGGAAGAGACGGCGGTGTGATGAGAAGATAACGGAGGGAAAAGAAAGGGGCAACTAAAAACTGCAAGAGAAAGAGGGAAGGTCAGAGGATTGAAAAACAGGTGGGACTGGGAAATACTCGTGTTATTAAAGAAAGAAAAACAAGAAATCGCAAAAACACAGGTATAATGGGAGGGGAAGAGACGGCGAAAGAAAAAGAGAAAAGAAAAAAGAGGAAGAGCAGAATAAACAAGACACTGACACGCACACATAAAAGATAAATAAGGAGGGACGAGGGAGGGGTAGAGAGGAGGCGAGAGACGTCGAGACAGGGAGAGGTTTGAAGGGAGAAGCCTGAGGAGGAGGGACAGGCTGATCAGGCAGAGGAAATCGAATAACTCTTTTATGGGTGTTGTGAGCGTATGACAGACTAGAAAGACTTTTGAAAATTAAAGGAGGATGACACAGGAGGTGGAGGAGGAGGTGGTGGTTGTAGTGACGGTGGTGGTGATGGAGGTGGTGGTGATCTTTTCTTCCTGTCCCTCACATATGTTCCTTCAATCCTCTTCCCATTCCTCGCTTTTGCTCTTTGTATATCTTCTATCCCATTCATATGCGTCCCATTTCTTCCTCTCTGTCCCTCACGGCCCTTTAGTCATTTCCACAGTGTCCCTTCCTTTGCTCTTATATTTCACGGAGCAGCTAAACCATTTCATAGTATCCTTTCCCTCACTTCTTTCTTTCCGATTTTTTTTTTTTTTTTTTTTTTTTTATTCATTTCCGTGTCTCCCGTCCCTCTTAATCTCACCTTCACGTCCATCCTAACCAACTCCTAAGCCTTCCATCCCTTCTCTCTTCTTCACGTCTCTCCAGAATAGTTCATCCGATTGCCTTCCATCCCTTCCCTCCTATCCATCAAGTCTCTCATCGCCCCTTCCTTAGCCATCACTCCCTTCCATGATCTGCTCCTCGCCCTCCCTAGCGTATACTTTATCCCTCTCTCCTACTCTCTTACACTCCTCACCCACTCGCTATTGCTAATCAGCTACTAATATAGGCAAACAGCAAAACATTTCCTCTTAATTCATCTTGTATTTATCTTCAGACCCAAACTCATGCTTTCTTTTCCATAGTTTCAATTCAGCCACGCCCTTACTGGCCACCTCCTCATCCTTATGTATCCTGTTCTAAACAATCCTACCCCGTCTCGCCCCACCCCGCCCAACCTCGCCCCGTCTCTCCCCGCCCCGCCTCGCCCCGTCTCGCCTTGCCCCACTCCCCTTCTCCTCGCCCAGTCATCTTATATGCAAGGATTCACTACATAAAGACGACGAGATTAAATTAACATTGATTCGACTTTCACTCGTGTGTGTGTGTGTGTGTGTGTGTGTGTGTGTGTGTGTGTGTGAGAGAGAGAGAGAGAGAGAGAGAGAGAGAGAGAGAGAGAGAGAGAGAGAGAGAGAGAGAGAGAGAGAGAGAGAGAGAGAGAGAGAGAGAGAGAGAGAGAGAGAGAGAGAGAGAGAGAGAGAGAGAGAGAGAGAGAGAGAGAGAGAGAGAGAGAGAGAGAGAGAGAGAGAGAGAGAGAGAGAGAGAGAGAGAGAGAGAGAGAGAGAGAGAGAGAGAGAGAGAGAGAGAGAGATATCGCCACCACCAACGCCACTTCGTTATAATGTCACGGTTCGTCAGGTACTCAACGACACCTGATTTCGTTACCTGAGTGACACGTATACACACACACACACACACACACACACACACACACACACACACACACACACACACACACGCAGGTCCTGGCCGAACCCAGAGATCGACGACAATGAGCATGCACTTGCTCGTGTCGGGAGGGTACCTGCTGGTGAAGGCGAGTCCAACTCGTGATCAGGCCGTAGTTAATTATACTCACACACACACACACACACACACACACACACACACACACACACACACACACACACACACACACGCACACACACACACACACATTAACACGCACGGACACATATATACACACAGATACATACACAAAAGAATACACACAAAAACACTTAAAATGGCGAGACAACACAGTACAAGAAAGAGCTCTGAGAAGATTTAGTATGAGATGATAGGACAAAAAAAGGAACAAGCCAATATAAATAAGGACAAGAGGAGCAAGAAGAAAACAGAACACGAAGAAATGTTGAGGAAGGCGCTAGGAAACGAAAATGACAGTGACGACGCAGGAAGAGGAAAAAAAAATCGAGAATAGAGGAAAGAAAAAGAATAAATACAACAAGGAAGACAGACAGAGCAAATAAATCGGAAATTCGAGCCACAAGTTGATTTCCTTAACGCCCACCAAACATCATACCAGCACCTTACTCTGCGCCCACTCAATGCTACACCCGTCCCTTTCACTATGCTACAGCTGTCTAGTTTATTGTGTGACACCCGTCCACTTTAATATTTTACACCAGCTCAGTTTACTATTTTATACCTGTCTACTTTATAACGCATTGTTTGTTTTTAAACTCTTCCATTAAACTTTCCCGTAACTGCCTGCGAACACACGGGCTTTATTCCCTAATTGTTAATTGCTTAAATTTTCCAGATTAAAAATATTGGCAATTCGGTGAAACATATTTGAACACAAAATAACAATACATGTGAAAAGGAAAGTGGTGTGTGTGTGTGTGTGTGTGTGTGTGTGTGTGTGTGTGTGTGTGTGCGAGCCAGTGAGCGTGCGGAGAGGGCGTGCGTGCGTGCGAGCCAGCCTGCGTGCGTGCGAGCCAGCCAGCGTGCGTGCGTGCGTGCGTGCGAGAGGGCGGGTGTGCGTGCGTGCGTGTGTGTGATTGTGTGTCAGATATGTGCGTCAAATATGTGTAAAATATGTGGAAAAGGCTGTTGCAGAGAAAAATAGGTATGATGTTTATAAATTCTCTCTCTCTCTCTCTCTCTCTCTCTCTCTCTCTCTCTCTCTCTCTCTCTCTCGATAAATAGATAGATAGATAGAGAGATAGAGAGATAGATAGATAGATAGATAGATTGATATAGATGCATATAGATAGATAGATATAGATGTAGATAGATAGATAGACAGATAAATATAGATGTGTATATAATATATATATATATATATATATATATATATATATATATATATATATATATATATATATATATATATATATATATATATATATATATATATATATATATATATATATATATAGACACACACACACACACAGACAGACATAGTCACAATAACCATCCACTACAAACCGCAACACAAACTCTTGCACACTCAACACGACAAAACAGTCACGATTTTGTCTCCCTCGCCGGCCAGGCAATGAACCAGCCGCGGAATAGAAAAAGGCCAACCGAATGAAAATATATATAAAACACTTTTTAAATAAAACATAACAACGAAAGCCTCGATGTAGGTTGAGGAGGAAAAGGAGGAGGAGGAGGAGGAGATGTAGAAAATATGAATCGAATAAATGGAAGAAGGAAAAGGGATAAATGGAGGAAAGGAGAGTGATGACCAGTATTGTATAGCCAACGGAGAGGAGAGAAGAGTAAAGGAAAGAAGAGGCAAGGAAAGAAAATCAATGGAGAGAAAAAGAGAAGAAAGAAGAGCTATGGAGCGAAAAAGGAAGAAGGGGAAAACAGGAGGAGAAAGAGAGAGAGAGAGAGAGAGAGAGAGAGAGAGAGAGAGAGAGAGAGAGAGAGAGAGAGAGAGAGAGAGAGAGAGAGAGAGAGAGAGAGAGAGAGAGAGAGAGAGAGAGAGAGAGAGAGAGAGAGAGAGAGTAGGAGTTAGAGAGAGAGAGTTGGAGAAAGAGAGAGAGAGTCCGAGTTAGAGAGAGAGAGAGAGAGATAGAGAGAGAGAGAGAGAGAGAGCGAGGGAGAGAGAGAGAGTGTGAGAGAGAGAGAGAGAGAGAGAGAGAGAGAGAGAGAGAGAGAGAGAGAGAGAGAGAGAGAGAGAGAGAGAGAGAGAGAGAGAGAGAGAGAGAGAGAGAGAGAGAGAGAGAGAGAGAGAGAGAGAGAGAGAGAGAGAGAGAGAGAGAGAGAGAGAGAGAGAGAGAGAGAGAGAGAGAGAGAGAGAGAGAGAGAGAGAGAGAGAGAGAGAGAGAGAGAGAGAGAGAGAGAGAGAGAGAGAGAGAGAGAGAGAGAGAGAGAGAGAGAGAGAGAGAGAGAGAGAGAGAGAGAGAGAGAGAGAGAGAGAGAGAGAGAGAGAGAGAGAGAGAGAGAGAGAGAGAGAGAGAGAGAGAGAGAGAGAGAGAGAGAGAGAGAGAGAGAGAGAGAGAGAGAGAGAGAGAGAGAGAGAGTAATGGCAGCAAGGGGCATGATATCTTACCGGTCGTTCCACGCACTCCATCATCGTTCCTCGCCGCTGTTTCGAGTTCGCTCAGAAATACGCGCAATTTTTCCCCTTTGAACCAATATGGAACCGCCTCGAATTCTTTTTGATCATTATTATTTTAGCATATTACATTTTTTTTTAGGTGAAGGGCTTTTAGGCGGGGCTTATTAATTAGGAAAAGTATCGAGCTTCTATTTTTTCTAGTTTGCGTTCTATACTATTTTATGACTACAATCATTGTCGCTATTATTATTATTATTATTATTATTATTATTATTATTATTATTATTATTATTATTATTATTATTATTATTATTATTATTATTATTATTATCATGATTATTAGTCTTACCTTTTACGAATTATATCTATTTCAATTTTCTTATCAATTAGCGTCCGAGCTTTCATTTCCTGAGAGAGAGAGAGAGAGAGAGAGAGAGAGAGAGAGAGAGAGAGAGAGAGAGAGAGAGAGAGAGAGAGAGAGAGAGAGAGAGAGAGAGAGAGAGAGAGAGAGAGAGAGAGAGAGAGAGAGAGAGAGAGAGAGAGAGAGAGAGAGAGAGAGAGAGAGAATTAACTTTACTTGGGGCAACGAGGGAAGGAAAAAAGGACTTCAGGTGGACAGGTGAGATGCAAGAAAAAGAATTACGTTGAGGAGGACGCGAGAACAGTGTGGAAAGGGAAGGAGCGAGGGAAGAGTGAGGGAGGGAAGGGCAAGGAAGGCAGGAGACAGGAGAGAATGAAGGAGGGAGAATGGAAGAAAGCAATGGACACGAAAATAGTATAAAAGGATGACAACTGTAGGAAGAAACAAACAAACAAACAAACAAACAAACAAACAAAAAAGAAAGAAAGAAAGAAAGAAAGAAAGGAAGGAAGGTAGGAAGCAGGGAGGGATGAGTAAAAGAAGGAGATAGGATAGGGGAAAGAGATGAAGAACAAAGGAAAGCAATATATAAACGATAATAGAAAAAGCGAAACATCAATAACATTCAAGATCCAAATTTATCAATCGTGTATGAAGAGGAAAATAAAGGTTAATAAGCGCGGCGTGTGAATATATTAAGGAAAACAAATAAATAGCTCATCATTTTTTTCCACTACCTTAGTATATCAACACAGAAATAAACGCGAGCGAAAAGTCCATCAGGAAAGAATTTCAGTCCACTTTGCGACAGGCAATAGCTGCCCTCTCTCTCTCTCTGTCCTCTCTGACCTCTCTCTCTCTCTCCCTCTCTCCTCCTCCTTTCCTCCCTCCCTCCCTCCCTCCTTCCTTCCTTCCTTCCTTCCTTCCTTCCTTCCCTCCCTCCCTCCCTCCCTTCTTCCTTCCACCACTCCCTCCTTCCTTCCCTCACTCCCACCTTCCTTCCCTCCCTCCCTCCTTCCTTCCCTCCTTCCCTCCCACCCTCCTTCCTTCCACCACTCCCTCCTTCCTTCCTTCACTCCCACCTTCCTTTCCTCCCTCCCTCCTTCCTTCCTTCCTTCCCTCCCTCCTTCCTTCTCTCCTTCCTCCTCATTCTTCCTTCCTCCTCCCTCCTCCTTTCCTTTCCCTCACTTTTTTCGCCGATTTCTCACATTCGCTCCCTTCCCTTTCCTCTCCAGTGGCTTTCTCTCTCATGCTCTCCGTCTTTTTATACTCTTACTCATCCCTACTTAATATATTCGTCCTTCAGCTTACAGTATTATTAAAACTAATCTATTCTTGCTTGCCAGAGGAATGACAGACGCTCATGGTTTGTTTCTTTCATTAATAAACAAAAGGATGATTTATTTCCCACGCATTTATTATTCCCGTTTTGTTAATAAAACGACCAGGCACGCATCCGTTGTCCTTCGTCCCCTTTTCACATTTATCATTTCTGACATTTATTATTTACATTTGTTTACGTCATTTACTATATTTAATAACGTTTGCAGACGTTCATACAACAGCAGAAACAAAATACCAGTGTATAATTTGCTAGGACCATAAAAATAGACGAGAGAGAGAGAGAGAGAGAGAGAGAGAGAGAGAGAGAGAGAGAGAGAGAGAGAGAGAGAGAGAGAGAGAGAGAGAGAGAGAGAGAGAGAGAGAGAGAGAGAGAGAGAGAGAGAGAGAGACAGAGAGAGAGAGAGAGAGAGAGAGAGAGAGAGAGAGAGAGAGAGAGAGAGAGAGAGAGAGAGAGAGAGAGAGAGAGAGAGAGAGAGAGAGAGAGAGAGAGAGAGAGAGAGAGAGAGAGAGAGAGAGAGAGAGAGAGAGAGAGAGAGAGAGAGAGAGAGAGAGAGAGAGAGAGAGAGAGAGAGAGAGAGAGGAATTGGTGAAGGAAGCAAATAAGACATGAAACAAAGAGGATGAAAACGAGAATGAAAAAGTGAGACGATTGTGGGAAATAATGAAAAAGGAGGAGGAGAAGGAGGAGGAGGAGGAGGAGGAGGAAGAGGGAATGCATAGGAATACACAGGAAGAGCAGACACCAGAAGACCTATCGGTCTATGACGAGGGTGTCTGTTTACTAACGCTACTACTAGTAAGCTACGTGTGGTAGGACAGGACAGAATAGATGAAGGCTCCTCCCCACCCACCTCTCCCTCCGGCAACGTGCCGGCAGGAAATAGTTAGAACACCATGTACCTTTAAGGAAGAAAGGGACATGGAAATTTTACAGTAAAGAGAGAAATAAGAGGAAATCACTATCCTTAACTTACACTACTGGTAAAATAAGCTGTGGGGGAAAATGACTTCATTACATAAGAACATAAGAACATAGAAATACAGGGAGGCTCGAAGAGGCCGAGTGGCCTACACAGGGCAGCCCCAGAATCCCCCCTAATACTCACGATGGGTGAGGTGTAGTTTCAGGGGCACAGGTGGAGGCTTGATCCTCGTTTTACCGGCGGTACTAGGCACGCACCAGTAACCTGTCACCTTACTGCACCCACACCTCACTCCACCTGTCATGCGGACATTAACTGTTGCTTTACTCTATTGTTGACTTTCGCTACTTGCAATCTAGGTTGTGGGAGAGAATTATATGAATATAGGTTGAGGTCTTGCTGCAATCTGTCTGAAAACATGCGAAGAAGGGTCAGTATAATCTTATATACCTGAAGTACTTATCCAAAGAAGACTTAAAGCTATTGATACTCTGTGCGCTAACTACTGACGGTGGGAGTCTATTCCAGTGAACGACGACTCTGTTATTGAAAAAAACTTCTGTACACCAATGTGTTACATCGATTTCCCATTAACTTCATACCGTTGCTGCGTGTTCTTGTGTTGGTGTCTCTCTGAAATAGACTATCCGGGTTAATGTTGTCGAATCCATTAAGGATTTTGAACACTTCAATTAAGTCCCCTCTTATCCTTCGCTTTTTTAGGGAAAACATATCTAAACGCTTTAAACGCTCGTCATATGGCAAGTTTCGGAGCGCTGGAATTTGTTTGGTTGCTCGTCGCTGTATCTTTACTAGCAAAACTTGATCTTTGATAAAGTTCGGTGACCAAAACTGAACGGCGTATTCTAGGTGTGGTCTTACAAATGCTAAATATAATCTCTTCATAAGTTCGGGTGATTTATAATCAAAGTTTCTTGAGATTAATCCCAACATCATATTGGCTTTTTTACTCGCTGCAGAACATTGATCACTCACTTTAAGGGTGTTACTGATAATGACACCAAGATCTTTTTCTTGTTTTACTTCGCTGAGCTCATGTCCTTGAATCTGATATTTAAAGTTAGGATTTTTTTCACCTATGTGCATTACTTTATATTTATCTACGTTAAAACTCATTTGCCAGTTTTCGCTCCAGTCGGCAAGTCTTATTAAGTCTGATTGAATGTTCTCGCAACTTTGACTGTTCATTACCGTACCTCCTAGCACGGAGGATAAAAAAAAGGAAGACAAAGCTATGTATATAATTCTTTCTTCCCATCCCACATACACACACACACACTCACACACACACAGCATTGCTCTTACCTCCTTCAAGTCATTTCTAGCGGGATATACTTCTTTTCCTTCCAACAAGCCGTGTGGAAGGTCAGGAGGGAGCGCTTCCACTTCCTCCTCCACTTCCTGCTGACGGAGATACTGCAATGGAGGAGAAAGAAATTTAAGTTTGTTTTTTCATCCAGTTTTTTTACCCTCCTTGTCTTTCTTCTCTCCCCTCAAGAAACGCGGATAAGACAGTTTAGCTCCTTTGTTTCTCTCCTTCAAGACTTTTCACTTAGTCACCATTTTACTCGTCTCGCAGCTGCCGTCCGCTTTCATACCTAACCGATATTACGTTTTTCTTTTCTTTTTAACGGTAAGTACAACGAAACGAGGCTTGAGACATGAGTGGCAGAATTGAAAGAAAAAATGAGAGAGGAGTGATATATGTTTTATTAGTTACTCTGAGCACGCCGAGGACACCAGCAACATGAAAAAGGTGTGGTATGTGGCTTTAGAGTGGAGTATGTTGCTGTGAGGTGTTGTTATGTGACTGCGGGGTTTGGTGGTGTGGTATGCGGCTGTGGAGTGTGGTATGTAGCTGCGGGGTGTGGTATGTGGCTGTGGGGTGTAGTATGTCGCTATGGGGTGTGGCATGTGTGGGATGTGGCTGTGGGGTAGTGTTTGGAGGGCTGTTTGGTATGTGGCACGAGACATGGTGGCTGGTATGTATCTGTGTATTCCAAATTGTGCATTGTGACTATCATATTCTTGTACTTAAAAATGGTGAGGGAGTGACGTGAGATTTCGTAAGAGCAAGAAGCGAGAACCGAGTGAGATACGATGGTGGTGGCGGTGATGGTGGCGGTGATGGTGGTGGTGGTGGTGGCGGTGGTGGTGGTGGTGGCAACAATTGAGGGATTATATATGAACACACCTTTGATCCTTAATTAATTACATCACATGTGGTGCTCTTTGTAGCGACTTTATTAAACCTTTGTGCCTCTTCACTTTTCATCGCTGTCCAGTTTGTGCAGACACGGACCGTCAATGTTGTGTGGCCCGAGGGGAGGAAGGGACCGCTCGTGTTCTTTACGCTCCATTAACTAATAATCCTCTCCTCTCACTCATTTTTTCATCCTTTCTTTCTTTTCCCTTTGTTTTTTGCTTACTCTTCTTTTTTTCACATTTTCCATTGGTTTATTTTTTCTTTCACTCGTTTCGTCATTCTTTATTTTCTCTTCATTCTCTTCTTACTTTTTTTTTAACTTTTTCCATTGATTTATTTCTTTATATATTACAAAATAATTATGTAACTACACATAAGCTGAAGTATGTGGAGTAATGGCATTTTAGAATGGTAAATCATAAAGAAAAAAAATCCAAGGTTCATTACCAAATTATAAACAGTGAAAAGAAAAATATAATCCCCAACACTACGATAGAATAGAAAGGAAAAGAAGATGAAACAAAAAACACTTCATATAAATTTCTCTGACTATCCATCATCCACTTTCCGACACACAATGACGGAAAGTAAAGGAAACCCGATGAAATATAAGACACTACATAATTATTTCTGACTGCCAACCCCTCCCCACCAAACAAAGACAGAAAAGAAAGGAACCGCAATGAAACAGACAAGACAGCAGACATGTTACACTCAGCCAGTCCACTTACTTTCAATCCACACAGAGATATAAAGGAAATGACACGAATTCCTTCCCAAAAATAATAGCCATTCCCATTGATTGACTTCAGAGATCACACTGACTGCATACGTCACTATAACCCCAGACACACCAACTGGAACGGCACGAACACGAAGGAAATAGCAAAACACAAACGAACACAACCACCACCAGCAAAAAAGAGTTGGTGCTCAAAGAAAAGGATGTTAGATTTAGGAACGATGAGCTTGGTAAAGGACAAGACAAGGTAGATACGTTTCAAGGTAACCTGGGTACAATAAAGGGTGAGCTGGGGACACTTTAGGGTGAGTTGGGTACATTTCAGGGTGATGTGGTAATTAAGGTGAGGTAGGTAGATTTAAGGATGAGATAGGTAGATTTTAGATTAAGTTGGATACATGTAAGGGTTGGTTGGATACATTTTAAGGTAGGGTGGGTAGGAGGAGGAGGAGGAGGAGGAGGAAGTGGAGGAGGAGGAGGAGGAGGAGGAGGAGGAGGAAGTGGATGAGGATGAGGAGGAGGAGGAGGAGGAGGAGGAGGAGGAAGAGGAAGAGGAGAAGGAGGAGGAGGTGGAGGTGGAGGTGGAGGTGGAGGTGAAAGTGGAGGTGGAGGCGGAGGAGAACGAGAACAGAGGGGGAAATGTTTAATCGGCTTTCTGGCTATACAAGTGCTCGGAAATCTTTTGAATACGCGGTGCGTGTTGAAGAGCAAAATCCTAATAATGAAAACTGTCCGTGATCCAGTGAATGCAAGAAGGCGGCGTGTTAAGCATAAGGAAGACCTGTTAGGGGGCGGGTGGAAGGAGGGGGGAAGCGGTTGAATGTCAGGTCACAAGCTATTCATGGACTCAAATGTCAACTGCAGATAAGTATAGCGCCGGAGGACATAATGAATGCAGTGATACGCAACCAAGAGTGTCAGGTAAGCGACGTAAAACATGTATTTAAAGTTATGATGAAGCTCTGACGGGTCTGAACATGTATTGAACTGCACCCAAAATCTGTGTTCTATAAATTCGCTAAAAAATTATTGAGAAGAAAAAGAAGTGAAAGGAGAAGTGTTGTTTAAAAGTGAGGAGGTTAGGTAAGAAGGTGGAGGAGAGAGATATGAAAAGTGAAGACTAGGAGAAGGAAATGAGTGATGATAAGTGAGAGAAAGATGAAGAGTGAAAGAAGAGTGGGAGAGGTGAATGGGATAGATGAAGGGTAATACAAGAGAGGAAGAAGTGATAAGGTTAAATGGAGAAGGAAGGAGGAGGGGCTAGATAAAAAAAAGAAAGAAGAGGGAGACATGAGGTCAGATGAGATGTGAAAGAAGAGAGGGGGGAGGAACAAACGGAGGGGAGAAGTGAGGTGCTGAACTATGAGTGAGGGGATTAGCCAGGCAAGGGAGAGAGATGAGGGGTAGAAGTGAGTAGGAGTAAAGAGGAATATAAGGAGAGGAAGATGAGTTAAACTATCAGTGAGGAAACTTTCGAGAAAGAGGAAGAGACAAAAATGAGGAGAAAAAAAGAAGGTGGAGCAAGACGACGACAACGACGACGACGAGAAAATGGAAGAGGAGGAGTAAAGGTCATGACTTAAGTATAGGGCGGCGAGGCGCGGGATACGAACGCAACATTAGTAACACATTTTGGCCTTCTCAGCACAACGGTCGTGATGATGTAAACGTGTGTTATATATATATATATATATATATATATATATATATATATATATATATATATATATATATATATATATATATATATATATATATATATATATATATATATATATATATATATATATATATATATATATATATATATATATATATTTGCTTCAGCTCGGTGGGACGACCTGAGGATGTACTTTTCCGATTTCCCGTGGAATGATTATTGCTTCCAGGATAGAGACCCCTCTGTGTGTGCTCAGCGCATCACAGAGGTGATTGTCTCTGGAATGGAGGCATACATTCCTCGTTCGTTCTCTACTCCTCATGCTAAAAAGCCTTGGTTTAATCACGCTTGTTCTCGTGCTGTCAATGATAGAGAGGCAGCTCACAAAAGGTACCAGAGCCTTCAAACTAATGCTAATTATGAACTTTACATTTCTGCCCGAAATCGTGCCAAATCTATCGTCCGACTAACCAAAAATTCTTTCATTAATAGAAAATGCCAAAACCTTGCTTTTTCTAACTCTTCCCGTGACTTCTGGCATCTAGCCAAAAACATCTCCTCCAACTTCACTTCTTCATCTTTCCCTCCGCTCCTCAGTCCTGACGGCAACACTGCCGTCTCATCTGTTTCTAAGGATGAACTCTTCTCTCAAACTTTTTCTAAAAACTCCACTCTGGACGATTCTCGCCATATTCCTCCTACTCATCCCCCCTCTGACTCCTTTATGCCTGTTATAAAGATTCTTCAAAATGATGTTTTCTATGCCCTCTCTGGCCTCAATCCTCAGAAGGCTTATGGACCTGATGGAGTACCTCCTATTGTCCTTAAAAACTGTGCTTCCGTGCTGTCACCCTGCCTGGTCAAACTCTTTCGCCTCTGCCTATCAACATCTACCTTTCCTTCCTGCTGGGAGTATGCCTTGGTACAGCCTGTGCCTAAGAAGGGTGACCGTTCCAATAACTCAAACTACCGCCCCATAGATTTACTTTCTTGTCTATCTAAAGCTTTTGAATCAATCCTTAACCCTATACGTTCCGACCCCTTGAGATTTTTCGCCCTC
>NW_026111786.1:247500-280000 GCF_024679095.1 Eriocheir sinensis | reverse complement strand
CATGTGTGAGGGGGCTCCATTTACACAGCTATTCTGGACAGGGTGGAGGCTAAGGCTCTTCGTCTCATCAACTCTCCTCTACATACTGATCGTCTTCTACCTCTTAAATTCCGCCGCAATGTTGCCTCTCTTTCTATCTTCTATCGATATTTCCACGCTGACTGCTCTTCTGAACTTGCTAACTGCCTGCCTCCCCCCTGCATGGCCCCGCTGCACTCGACTTTCTACTCATGCTCATCCCTATACTGTCCAAACCCCTTATGCAAGAGTTAACCAGCATCTTCACTCTTTCATCCCTCACGCTGGTAAACTCTGGAACAATCTTCCTTCATCTGTATTTCCTCCTGCCTACGACTTGAACTCTTTCAAGAGGAGGGTATCAGGACATCTCTTCTCTCGTATTTGACCTTGCTGTCCGCCACCTCTTTTGTTTCTTTTTAGGAGCAACGAGTAGCGAGCTTTTTTTATTGTTGTTTTCTTTTTTTGTGTGCCCTTGAGCTGCCTCCTTTGTTGTAAAAAAATAAATATATAAATAAATATATATATATATATATATATATATATATATATATATATTTTTTTTTTAATTCAAGCTAATGGAACTTCCACAGCGGCGAAGATTTAATCATTACCATTATTATGAATTTTCATTTTTCATTTCATTTTTCTATTACTACAACTGCTATTATATATATATATATATATATATATATATATATATATATATATATATATATATATATATATATATATATATATATATATATATATTCGTATCAGTGTGTGTGTGTGTGTGTGTGTGTGTGTGTGTGTGTAAAAATCTGTGTGGGCGTTATGTCAGTTTCAGAAGAAGTATATTTGAAGAGTTTTATTTTCTGCAACCCATTACCATTGACTCGCCGTATCTTGGTAAAAAAAATAAAAACAAAGTCGAGTCGCAGAGGCTACCATTCTTTACTTGATAAATTTGGAGAGAATCCTACACAGACGTTCGAAAGGATCAGTTTCCGGGAGAAAATAGTCAGTTCATTTCTCTCTCTCTCTCTCTCTCTCGCAGCTGGCCAACACTCTTCACAGAATAATGCCGCCAGTGAAGCTCTCAAACTAACACAAAAGTAGCAAAAAAGTCGATGCTGGAGGTGGAAAACCTACACGAGGAAGAAAACTATTTCCCGCAGTTTTTGTTACCGTTAAAATCCGGCCAGGATCGTCAACAGTAAACGAGAAATAATATTGCACGGGAGAGAAAAGTGGATAAAAAAACACTGGAAATCATGTGGAAGGTGTGTGAAGACGGAAATCATTGTCGAGAGTGTCCCGAGAAATACACGATAAAAAACAAATAAAAAAAAGTCTGATTCTATGACACGATAAAGGTTAGGTTAGGTTAGGGTAGAATATGAAAAAAGGTGCCTGCATATGGCAAAAAAAAATGTTGTTATCTCATAGAATAAAGTGTCTGTGTCGTCCAATTAATTCATATCTAAAATGCGTTAGTGCAGATGACCGGAAATGGCATAGGTTCCTGCATTTACCTGTTTTCAAAGATTAAAATGTAGTCGGATTCCTTTTTTTTTTCAACTGAATTTACTATTTTGTCTCACGCTTAATGGTTTATAATTTAGTTGAGAAATCTGAGGAGGAGGAGGAGGAGGAGGAGGAAGAGGAGGAGGAGGTTAGAGGCGGAGGCGGAGGCAGACGCGAAGTAGGAGGAGGAAGGGGAGTTGAAAGGGGAGGAGGAGATGAAAGGGGGAGGGAGAAGAGGAGGAGGAGGAGGAGGAGGAGGAGGAGGAGTTAGACGAGGAGGAGGAGGCGGAGGCGGAAGCGGAGGCGGAGGCGGAGGCGGAGACGTAGGAGGAGGCAGAGGCGGAGACGAAGGAGGATGAAGAGGAGTTGAAGAGGGAGGAGGAGATGAAAGGGGAAGGGAGAGTAGGAGGAGGAGGAGTTAGACGACGAGGAGGAGGAGGAGGAGGAGGAGAAGTAAGATGAGGAGGAGGAATTATTAAATTTCTCTCATGTCTTCTGCATGCTTCAGTTTTTGGTTACTTTTCTTATATTTTCTTCTTTTTTTCTTTTTCTTCTTTCCTTTCATCTTCTTTTTCTTATATTCTTTTTCATCTCCTTCTTTTCCTTTCTTTTTCCTCTTCTTTTTATTTTTATTTTCCTTTCATAATTTTATTTTTTCTTCTTCCTTTCTTCAGTTTTTCTTCTTTTTCTTTCATCTTTTTTCTCTTCTTCTTCTTTTTCATCTTTTTCTTCTTGAACTTCTTTTCTATCTTCTTTTTCCATTTCTTCTTCTTCTTTATCTTCTCCTTCTTCTACTTTATCTTCTTTATCTTCTTTTTCCATATCTTCTTCTTTATCTTCTTTTTCCATTTCTTTTTCTACTTCTTCTTCTTCTTCTTCTTCTTCTTCAAATTATTATTATTATTATTATTATTATTATTATTATTATTATTATTATTATTATTATTATTATTATTATTATTATTATTATTATTATTATTATTATTATTTTCTTTTCATCTTCATCCTCTCCTCCCTCACCTCATATATAATCTTCTATATTAAACTTTGTTCCTCTAACGTCGACATAAATTGTTATTCCTCAAGGGAAAAAAAATAATGCACCAAAGTTTAATAGTGAAACAAGTTCCGATTGTTCCTGATTTTTCACACCAAGAAATTCTGAGAACAACAACCGAGTATAAAATGAAGTATTCTGAGGTTGAAAACACTCGTCTACCTCCACCCAGCCTCACAGGACGTTTTAAAATACCCGTCTGATATCACTGCACCTTTATTGTTGAATATTTTACAGTCCAACCTTTATTACTCTTGTCCCTTTTATTGACATATTCCTGGTTGGGAAATACACTCCTTCCCTCCCTCGAATAAAGCGCTGTATCCCTCTCCACACACGACCTCTATTTAATTTCTCTTTTTAAACCATGATTCAGTTCGCGTAACTAATTATTTCATCACATTTACTTCCCATGCTCCCGGGCAGGTAGTGATGCTCCTTCACACACAACGAATATCCATCAAGTGTATTATTTCTCCGGCATTTTTCTCTTATATTTTCACCTCTCACATAATCTGTACCAGTTTTATTTCCCAAAGCTTCACTCGCGGCCTTTGCTATGATGTGATGGCTACCGGGGGGTGGGGGGGGCCAGAGAGAGAGAGAGAGAGAGAGAGAGAGAGAGAGAGAGAGAGAGAGAGAGAGAGAGAGAGAGAGAGAGAGAGAGAGAGAGAGAGAGAGAGAGAGAGAGAGAGAGAGAGAGAAATAGACAGACAACGCTCCTGGGCAACTGATCCTTATAACGGTTGGGTCGGATTCTCTTCATTTTCAAGTACAGAATCGAAACTAAAACAACACCGCTCGTCCGTGTCCTGTATTTCATTAACCCGGAGCATGGCGGCAGAAAGGTAATAGAGTGATCCTGCTGCAAGTGGCGAGAGGTTACAGTGGTGGCAGTGGTATTAACAGCAGCAGCAATAGTTGAGGTTGGGGCGCCAAGGTTACTTATGCAGGGTCGGCCCTCTGGTGAGTTTTGTTTCCGGCCGACTCGCTAGACTCATTAAAGCCCGTATGCCTCAACATTTCAGCTCCGCAGTTTGCCTGTTTGAAAATCCTCTCCTAGAAGTTCCTGGGATATGAACTCCACATTATTTTCTCTCAACGGGTCTGTCGTATTCACGCGTGTCGTCTGAATGTATGAAAATAACGGAACATCAATAAAAAATCTATTCTTCAGTTCATTCACTCGTCTCTCCACCAACCAATGAATCCAAGCATACGTTCACCCGTTCACCAAACCTTTCTTTTAATCTTTCTCCCTTAACCCAATACATTTAGTACTATGGTAGTACGAGGGAAGCAACGGTGCGAGGAATATCAAGTTAATACTCTCGTTAATACGTACGCCCGTAATTTGACTTCTTTAGATTTTAGTAGTGGATGCAAGGGGAAGGGCGAGCAAAAGCAAAATACGGACATGATTTGACTCTTCAGATTGTATGAGTGAAAGCAAGAGGAAGGGGGAACGAAAGGAGCATAGACGTGAAAACATTTTTCTGAATTTTTCTGAATCGCCGCAGCAGAGAATGACAACATTTTCCACTGCAGCAGTGCAGGGGAGGGGAAGGAAGGGCTTACTGGGGCCGTTCACGCCAAACTACTCCCACTTTTACGGCGGAACACAAAAGACGGAGAAGATTACACCTGAAACCCCTTTTAACTGTATGCAAATGTTAATTGTAGTGGAGAATATAGGCAAATGAGTTTTTTTCGCTCTACATTTGCTTGACCCGCTTGTATTACAATAATACGGAGATTAAGACAATCCAGTAATGGCTGTGCGCTAACTCGAGTTCACCAGCGTTAAACTGAAAACAACATTTTTATTATAGCCTCAAGTGCAGATTATACTACTACTTTAGATCATTTAATAAGAAAAAAAGCAATATAACGCTGCCAGAAAGAAAAAGACCCGAGGCCTCGTAACACTGCAGGGCAGGGCGAGGCGGCGCAGGAACACGCACGAGGCCCAGAAACACACATGATTGCAAGCCCATTATGAGCAGACACAGGCCCGGCGAGCACAGGACTAGACTGGGAGGTGACGCAACTCTAATAACACACATGAGTATAACGTTTACAATGATTCCTCGCGACAGGGAATCTCGTTACAAAGGCTAAAAGAACAAAATTCTCATAACAGACACAGTTGCAAACACTCGTGTGGCGCTTTGATCTACGCCACCAGCCACCGCCAGCAGGCCCTGCAGGCTGTGCAGCGTTCGTAATTATTGGTTTCAAATGTGGTGACCATCAAACCCGAAGTACTTCGCACAGCAAGACAAAAGGTAACATTTTCAAATAAAGTAGCATACAAAATATTATCTAATCTCAGTTACTACGTATTTAAAAAAAAATATATAAATCTTTCACCCTCATTTTTTGCACGTATACTCTCATCACAGAGTGCTACAACGTTGTGTGTGTTTACAATAAGGAACCTTTAAAGTGAGTAGAACCACAACGGGTGAAACGCACAAGTTGAGTAAAATGTAAAAAAAGGTTAAAAGGAAAATGTTCAAAGAAGTTAACTGAAATAAAGAGAAAACAAACTGCGCTAATGAAACTTGGACATGGCAAAAAGAAATACTGATGGGCATGAAGGGCAGGAAAATTATGTACAGGCTATGCGGGGAAAAACTAAATTAGATAAATATGGAAAATATTTCTAGTCAACATACAAAAGCTGGAGGAGCGGTAGGTAGTGTACCCACAAAGTAAGAGTACTTAAGGGGAAAAGGGAGGAGTGAGGGACGGGAACTGGTGGTGGTGGTGGTTTGTGGTGATGCAAGGTACGAGTGTATTATATTAAAGTCAAAAGGTAAGTATTAACTATGCTTATTTCCTTCAAAGGCATACACAAGTACATGAAGTTCAATACACAAACTCGCACACACGCACGACCCCTCCCCCTCACACACACACACACACACACACACACACACACACACACACACACACACACACACACAGGCACATTCATTAGGGAGACGGGTGGACCATTAATTAGAAGGTTCGTGCCGCTGATTGGCGATGACTGACAGGTAAGAAGGGAAGTAAGGATGTGGCCAACCTTGAGGTAAAAGACGGAGTGGTGACGAGGGTAAGATAACGTTAAGAGAGAGAGGAAGAGATGAAGACATAGGAGAAAAGAAAACGAGGTGAGAGGTAATGGAACATATCGGGGAAAAAAAAAAGTCACGAAAATGGTCTAACGAGGGAAACGAAAAAGAAAAAAAAAATGCCATGCTCTTGTAAAATATAAAAACGAAAAAAAAAAAAAAACGGATAATAAAGTTAACCCCCCCAGCTAAATCAGGCCAAAAGCGATATAAATGATATAACATGAGCCGCGACTCAGTAAAAAAAAATACAAAGGGAAGAAAAAAATGAGGTAAGTTAAAAATCTCCTGAGAAAAGGACAGGTAAGCATAACTAAAGAGACATTACATAACCGCTAGTGATAAGCTCGTCACCTGACCGCACAACATTTTAAGGAGTCTGTCTGTCTGTCCCTCTTGCGGCATTTGTGTGTCATTAAAACTTGCAGGACGCGGAAGGGGAGCGACCGAGGGAAGATGAGTGACTTTTCAATGATTCACCTTGACTTTGTTAGGGTGGAGAGGAAGGCGCTAAGAATATGAACGTGACGCGGAGAGGGGAAGGTCAGAATGAGATAGATAAGAATATATATAGAAAGGAAAGAAGGTCAGACAGAAATAGATAAGAATAGATAGAGAGGGAGGAAGGTCAGAATGAGATAGATAAGAATATATATAGAAAGGGAAGAAGGTCAGACAGAGATAGATAAGAATAGACAGAGAGGGAGGAAGGTCAGAATGAGATAGATAAGAATATATATAGAAAGGAAAGAAGGTCAGACAGAGATAGATAAGAATAGATAGAGAGGGAGGAAGGTCAGAATGAGAGAGATAAGAATATATATAGAAAGGAAAGAAGGTCAAAAAGAGATAGATAGAGAGGGAGGAAGGTCAGAATGAAATAGATAAGAATATATATAGAAAGGAAAGAAGGTCAGACAGAGATAGATAAGAATAGATAAATAGAGAAAGAAGGTCAAAAAGAGATAGATAGAAAAGAAGGTCAGACAGAGATAGATAAGAATAGATAGAGAGGAGGAAGGTCAGAATGAGATAGTCAGAAAAGGAGATAGGTAGGAAGATAGATAGCAGAGCTGGGTATCGCTAACGAATTTGAAATTTCGCTATCACAAATCCGCTAACTTATTGCATAACTTTTGCAATCGTAAATCCGCAAATTTCGAGATTTAGTTTAAATCGCAATCGCAAATCCGCTATCGCAAATAGCTACACAATATTTGCAGTCTTCCGCTACAAAACTTGACACCGCAAACACAAACCGCAAACAAAAATTATATTTTCAATAGCACTGGAATCTCTTTTCACTTTATTTGCGATGTAATGCTGTAGCTAGGCATTCAGTTTCAATTTTTGTTTTTTAAAGACCTAGAGTATAAAGAAAACTATTTTTTTCATGACCAGCTGACCATACATACGCTACTGTTACTTAATTCAAGTATGGACGATTTATAATCATACATATAATTTGTAATAATCTGATAAGCATCTATTTTGAACTTATTTTTAATGAGAAGGACCAAAGAAAGTTCATCAGTGTGACTGCCACGACCAAATCCATATTCACATGCCCTGTCTCCTTCAAAATACTTATTATGATTTTTATAATAAGATCCCCCGAGAGGTTTATGTGAATAAGCTGTTTGTAAAAAGTGGAAAAGGCAACAACTTAAAAAAGTTTAAAAGCTAATCAGTTTTTATTTTAATGTTTAAAGAATTTATCAGATTGAGGCTGTCCGGGCTGAACCGAGCTGGCTCCTCCACGTGTTAGCGGAGGTTAGCGGAAGTAATACCGCAAACGCTAATCCGCAAATTAGCGACCTTTTTGTCGCAAACGCAAATCCGCAAGTGAAATGGAACTTCCG
The DNA here is from genome assembly GCF_024679095.1 of Eriocheir sinensis. Taxonomy (NCBI): domain Eukaryota; kingdom Metazoa; phylum Arthropoda; class Malacostraca; order Decapoda; family Varunidae; genus Eriocheir; species Eriocheir sinensis. The sequence continues at coordinate 272,432 of NW_026111786.1, read as the reverse complement.
CTATTGCGGATTTGCGGACTAAATAGCGGAAGTACCCAGCACTGATAGATAGACAGAGAGAAAGAGGGAAGTCTATGAAAAATGAGATAAATATGTATAGCTAGGGAGCGAGAGAAATGCTTTAGTTTAAGTAGATTTAGCTTATTATTATTACTTCTACTACATATAATTACCTTATTTACTACTATTACAATTTTATATAAAGAGACAAGGCTGCTCTGTATAGAGATTAAAAAACTTGCAAATATTTCAGTCCTTAATTCTCACTACCAAGACCACCGCCACCATCCGTGTCCTCGTCACCACAACACCACACACCCTTCAGCACCCGCCACATCCACTCTGCCTTCTCCTTGCGGGGATCACTAGTTCGTTTCGAACACTCAGCAAACGATCAAAAAGAGATATGACACACTGCTTTATTTTCTCTCTCTCTCTCTGCTTTAGATACAGTGTTTAAATATCATAAAGTCGAATAATTAAGTCAATAAGAGTGGAAACTTTAGGAACAGGCAAACACTGTCAAATTATAGACAATCGTTGGAAAATTTTCAAAGCTTAATTTGTTCCAGAAAAAAATTTCCACGACAAAAGAGAGAACTAAATGCATAAACCAGACAGAAAGTGTAGGAAAAAAGCCCGCTAGGAATGAGAAAATGAAAAGGAAAATGTGATGACCGGGAGAGTAAGAGAAATTTGTGGAAAACAGAGTCATAGAATGGAAGGAGAGAAGATGAGAGGAATGAAAGGGAGAGACATGAGAAGGAAGAGGTAATGAAATAAAGATGAGGCAAGAAGGCGAGAGAAGGGAAGATGATGTTGACGATAAAAAACTAAATAAAAAAAATAAAGACAAGACAAGGAAGACCATTGAAGTGAAGAACAGGGGAGGTGAGAGGCCGGGAAGAAAATGAGATGAGAGGATTTGGTCGGAGGGCTGAGGCCTCTGCTAATGAGCCGCAGGTTAGGTTGGTAAAAATAACGAAGGTATTAACAGGGGATGCGGCGGCACAAAGCGGCTCGTACGCGCGGGCACGTCTAAGGCGCCCTTATTGGATTCTGATAGCAGGCTCCGGATCCTACCGGGAGATGAATACTTGCATACATTATCTCAAAATAAATACAAGGAAAACTTCAATGGAAAAATTCAACGAAATCGTAGAAAAGACAATATATTTAAAAGGTAATGAAATATTGAATAGGAATAAAATTAATATTAAACAAAAAAAATACAGAAGTAAGAAAGAAAAGCAAAAACTCAATTTCTCCACCTATCCACTCGACACAATCTTCCAAACACCTATCCCCTATTCTTCGACACCACTCAGCTGTAACCTTTTCTTACACTAAACAATCCTCGGTCTATCCTTAACTCAAACTCTCAACTGGAAACTTCACATCTCCTCTCCTACTAAATCAGCTTCCTCGAGGTTGGGAGTTCTATATCGTCTCCGCCAGTTCTTTAGCCCCACACAGATGCTGTCCATATAAAGGGGCCTTGTCCGCCCTCGTATGGAGTATGCATTTCATGTGTGTGGGAGCTCGACTCACACAGCTCTTTTGGACAGAGTCAAAGGCTTTTCGCCTCATCAACTCCCCTCCTCATACTGACAGTCTTCTACCTCTTAAATTCCGCTGCCATGTTGCATCTCTTTTTATCTTCTATCGATATTTTCATGCTGACTGCTCTTCTGAACTTGTTAACTGCTTGCCTCCCCTCCTCCCGCGGCTTCGCTGCACTCGACTTTCTACTCTAGCTCATTCCTGTACTGTCCAAACCTCTTATGCAAGAGTTAACCAGCATCTTCACTCATCCCTTACAATGGTAAACTCTGGAACAGCCTTCCTTCCTCTGTATTTCCTTCTGCCTATGACCTGACCTCTTTCAAGAGGAGTGTATCAAGACACCTCTCCACCCGAAACTGACCTCTCTTTTGGCTATTCTTTACTTGTCTTTTATAGGAGCAGGGTGGCGGGCTTTATTTCTACACTTTCTTTTGTTGCCCTGAGCTGCTTCCTTGTTGTAAAAAATGTAAAAATATTATTTTCTTTGAGAAAACACACACACACACACACACACACACACACACACACACACACACACACACACACACACACACACTTCCTATCTAGACATGACCGGGTCAATACACAGGTCACGGCGCTAGCTCTTTGCAAGAGCCACGGTGCTATTTAAGCAGCCACGGGTCAGCTTGTTGACTCCCATTTATGAAAGCAACTCATAACTATAAAGAGCATTTGGTGAGATGAAGTAAAATTATATAGACAGACATTGGAAGTGCAGTGTCTAAGTGGTAGAGACGGTTAGGGAAGGGTGATTGTGTCGCTGACGCCCGTCATCTGCCCCGTCCCTGCCGACAAGCCCCGGCTCCAAAGTACACTAGCCCGTCTATCTTACTGCTGATGAAGGTCAGTTCAGGTGACAGTGCAGTGTTGGAGCCAAAAATCAAAACCCACTTCCTAAGCCGGAAAGCTGAGCGACCTCCCAATATACTGCCCAACCCTGCATCCCACCAGCAGCTGTCACCTGACCCAGCGTCTGACCTGAAGATTGACATCTTGAAGAGGCTGCCCTTTCCCCACTTTCAGCACCCCCCCCTCCCCCCTGCACTCCACATCGCCCCAACCTTCCCACAAAATACGTCAAACCCCCTTCCCCAATTCCCCTTTTTGTAATTGTATCAGGTACGAGTTTATTTTTAAAATGTATCCATAATATGTAGCTATTCAGTCTGACAGTTGCCAAACTAAATAAACCGTTTATTATTATTATTATTATTATTATTATTATTATTATTATTATTATTATTATTATTATTATTATTATTATTATTATTATTATTATTATTATTATTATTATTATTATTATTTCTATTACACACACACACACACACACACACACACACACACACACACACACACACACACACACACACACACACACACACACACACGCACTCTGGGAGACGCACAGGGGGGAAAAGAAGGTAATACGAGTGGACAGCTAAAAATATTACTCCATTTCTTGCCTTCATCGCAGAGAAATTTTCATGGGGAGCCTGCAACTGATACTCGAGACCAGGAGGAGGAGGAGGAGAAGGAGGAAGAGGAGGAAAAATGGATGAGAATACTGAAATATGTGGGTCATGTATTTTAAGAGCGCGATGCCTCGATTCTAGATATAGATGTGTAGATAGATAAATAGATAGATAGATGTAGACACAAAGATAAATAAATAAATAGATAAATAGATAGATAGACACAGTGAGATGTCATGCACGTGGCTGTCGAGGGAAATCAGCCGTGAACGGGTGTCGCCGGGTCGCCTCATCGTCGGGGTCGTCGCGGTGCACACAGAGGCGAGGAACCACCGAACCAGTGTTTGTGTTTGAGGGTGTCTCGTGCGTCCCGCCACACGTCGCCGCGGACTAAGTAAGGATTGTCGTTCCTGACCCCAGAGAACATGACAAGAGACCAAAAAGCAAAGTATAAATAACTCCTCAGGGTATTTTGAAAGAGAAGAAAATGATAAATGGCAAATATTTTATCCGTCTCGTCCGCCTACTGAGTGGGGGTCGTCGTTACGGGCCCCAAGGAACACATGAAAATACGAAAAAGCAAAAAGACATAACTCCTCTGGGTACCAAAAGAAGAAAAATATAAATGGTGAATATTTATTCAACGAAGCCAAAGCGTCATAGTTTCAGAAGGTGTATTACTTAACTTTTCCACTTTTTTAACCATAATAATTCAGAGTCGTTTTTTTCACACATCTGTACTACAAGCAGATTAAATATTTTAATGATATATATACCTTATTAAAAAATATAAAAAAGGAACCACCTGGTATTGCCATGATGAAAATATCTTCATTTCACTATAATAACAATAAAAAAACAAATCTTCAAAATAGGTAAAATATATATATATATATATATATATATATATATATATATATATATATATATATATATATATATATATATATATATATATATATATATATATATATATTACTTTAAGGTGATTGATATCGCCACACATCCTCAAAAGTTAATAAAAAAAAAAAACAATGTGATACATATCCTTGCTCTAGATAATCACCTCCCCGTCGCCAGCGGTCCTTCCTGACTTAGGCGTGTTTAAAATCGTTTCACAGCTTCCAAAGAATTATAAAAAAACGTGTATACACTGTTTTAAGTAATACACCTTAACCTGCTCTAGTTAATCACCTCCTGTTCCCCACGCCCATCCTTTCTGATTTCCATGGTTTAATATCGTTTTATGTCAGTGTGATAAAACGCCACGTGAGCACATTCGCTTTAGATAATTACGCTCCTTCCCCCTCTCAAGGCTCCCCTGCCCGGCGACAGCGACTCTCAAGTAGAGACCGACATCAAAGTCTCAACATTACTCCCGTCCAATTAAGGCTTCCTCTGTAGTCTGGGTGTTGGGCTTTTCAACATCAATAAGTATTACACATATCTTATTGTTGTGGGAGAGGCGATGATGCTGGCTGGGTGGGTGCTCTGCCTGTCCATGTAGGTAAAATTAATGTTGTACTGATCTTTCACCTTTTCATTCCCTTTGATTAATAAAACAATAAGGCTTTTTTTCTGTTCTTCCCTTCTCAAGTTTATCAGACTGGCGTTTTTCTTCGCTTAACTAAGAGTATAGAAACACATTAACCTGATCATATATACGGGGTTTAAATAACCTTTTTTTGTAGCTTTTTTTCAAACAACGACAAAGTGATTTTTTTTTTCTCATTAATCTCAGCATCAACGAGGCGCGCGTGCCACCACTCGAGGATTACATAAAAAGAACCAGTGAAAGGGAGTTATGATGAAAATATTTTATTTGACAAAACACGTAATCTCTCTCAATGAAAAGCGGAGATGATACGAAGAACATATTTTTTTCATATCAAATCAGTTTTAACAATAAGAAAATATATAATAATGCAGGAAAGCGATCAACGATATACAATGAAAAAACAAAAACAAGAAAATAACAATGATACACAGAGACAGAACAAGCAAAACATAAAAAAACAAGAAACGCACAAAACACGAACAATGTCAAGCAACGAACCGTAAGGAAACAACAATGCGTTAAGAAAAAAAAAAGTGAAAGGCAAGAACTTAAACAAGAGCACAACAAAAGCAACAGAAAGCAAGAAAAGAGACAAATAAGCAGATGATAATGACCCTCACCACCACCACCACCACCACCAAAAACAACAACAACAACAAAACCACCACCACTACCACCCCTCTGTGTTATCCCTCAAGGTAAGTCGTCACAGGTGTTTTTGTTTTTGTTGTTGTTGTTGTTGTTGTTGTTGTTGTTGTTGTTGTTGTTGTTGTTGTTGTTTCCTCCTCCACAATCATCCGGTAGCTCTTTCGTGTGTGTGTGTGTGTGTGTGTGTGTGTTTATTAAGAATTATTTGATATGCTGATGTTGAACACTAACCTAATTATCACACACACACACACACACACACACACACACACACACACACACACACACACACACACACACGCACAAAACACACACAGCCACCCTCCCGGACAGGTGTTAGCGTCGCCTGCCTCACCTGACGCGCCGCCAACCCTACACAAAGCCAGGTAACGTGCTGACTCCCTAAATCCACCCTTCTCGTCCCCCTCCTTCTCCTCCTGTTCCCTCTCCACCTCCCTCTCATCCCAATACTCGTTCTACCTACCCTCCTACTCCCTCACCTTCTCCTCCTCCTCCTCCTCCTCCTCCTCCTCCTTCGCTTTCTACGCCTCCCTCTCCACATCCCTTTCATCCTAAAACTCGTTCTCTATAACCTGCTCCTCCTCCTCCTCCTCCTCCTCCTCCTCCTCCTCCACCTCCTCCTCCTCCTCCCTCGCTACCCTCTACACCTCCATCTCATCCCAATACTCTTTCTCCATACCCTCCTTCTCCTCCTCCTCCTCCTCCTCCTCCTCCTCCGTCGCCTTCTACGCCTACCTCTCCACCTCCCTCTCATCCCAATACTCGTTCTACCTACCCTCCTCCTACTCCTTCAACTTCTCCTACATCTCCCCTCCTATTCCCTCTCATCCCAACACTTATTCTTTATCCCCTTCTGCTCCTCCTCCTCCTCCTTCTCCTGCTCCTCCATTTCCTATTCCCTCTCATTCCATTATTTGTTCCCTCTCCTCTCCCCTCTCTCCTCCCGTCAATTGTCATGCTAAATAATCAGTAGAGAGAGAGGAATTACATATTTGGGACGAACAATCAATGCAAACTAAGGCCACGGAAAATAGATCTAAACTGAAAGACTGAAAGAGCAATGAGTGAATGAAACCACTACGATCATCACCAGCACCACCACAACGCCATTAACATTTCACCTTCATCATCTCTTCCCCAGCAGCAGTACCACCAACACCACCGTCACCAGTCACAACCCTTATGTTCAACTCTACCTACCTCAGCATCCTCCTCCTCCTCCTCCTCCTCCTCTCTTACACTCGTACTTTCACATTATGACAACATCTTAAGTGGCTGTCCTACATGAATCTCATCCTAGTATTGAAACCTCTCTCCTTTTTATTTTTTTCATTTCCCCCATCCCCACCCCCTCGTTTTAATTGTCTTTTGCTTTTAACATCTTCCTTTCTTTTACTCATTTTCATTCACAATCAACTTTCCTTCACGATTTTCTTCATAAACGCTTCCCTACTTAATATCTATTACAAACTTCATTCCATACTCTATATCTTCCATAAACATCCTCTTTTACTCAATTTCCTTGACATGCATTTTTTGTTACAACCTTTCCTTCACAAACACTTTCAACATTTCTTTTACGTAGTTCCTATGTGACTCGTGTCCCTCAATTTCCGTCAAAAACACTTTCTTACTTAATTTCCTTCACACACATTCTTTCTTACTCAATTTCCTATACACAAATCCTTTCTTAAATACTCGCTTCTCTTCATAACATCCTTCACAAAAACTATTATCGTCGTCACCACCACCATCATTAAGGGTAGGCGGTGGCCGAACTGGTAGCGTACTGGGCCCACATTCACCGCGTGATGGACGACGCGGGTTCGAATCCCCACGCTACCACTCGGATTTTTCAGTCACCGCCGAGTGGCTTAAAACTACCCATATGCTGTCCTGAAGACCACCCATCAACCCGGACTCTAGAGGAAGCCGTCCAAGCGAATCAAGAACGAGTTCCGGGGGGCAGCATCAGCCAATGCAAGATGGCGCCACTATAAACACTCGCCTGCGCCAGAACGGGCTGGGCAGACCATCAGGCCCCACCTGGAAGAAGCCTTGGGCCGACCATCAGGCCCCACCAGAAAGATGCCTACCGGCGCAACAGGCAACGACGTAAAAAAAAAAATCAACAACACAACCTCAACTGTCATCATCCCTTTCTCCTTCTTCATCTCTTCTTCCTCCACCAGCCAGGAGTGACCGCTGTCTCCTCGGGCAGCGTGTTGGGCTATTTCTTCCCAACAGTTCTTCTCCCGTTTCATTTTCTCTCGGTGGTCATTCTGCCGTGGGCGTTTCAATATCTCTCAACGAAAGCGAAAAGTTTTTAAATCTCACTCGAGCACAAAGCTTAGTTTAGTGTAAAGTTTACCTGTTCTGATATTAATGTTTCGTAACGTCTGAGCAATGATAACGCCACCTTCACAATAGTTTCTGCATAAAGCACTGCAATAGAAAATGAACGAGGAGCGAAAATCGACCTAAGGCAAGCAACACGAGAAACAACAAAACCATCGACAATAGTTTGCGTCCAACATGCCACAATACGTACATGTCAAAGATTAATTCTCTCTCTCAACTGAGATATCCCCAAATCTTAGAGAGAGAGAGAGAGAGAGAGAGAGAGAGAGAGAGAGAGAGAGAGAGAGAGAGAGAGAGAGAGAGAGAGAGAGAGAGAGAGAGAGAGAGAGAGAGAGAGAGAGAAGGGGAATTTATAAGAGCCAGACGGTCCTCAAATGCCTAGCCACGACGGGTGACCCTTGAAAAAATGACAGAAATGCTGAAAATTCCAAAAAGAAAATGCTGGAAATACCGCGGCGTTCAAGTGATTGGAAAAGTTATACGAGGCGCCGGGGGATGCGAGGGAGGCGAAAATTTTGACACTGCGGCCCTTGACTTCTTGATGAGTTTTGTGAAGGGATGGAAGGAGGGGAGCTGAATAAAGGGGGGGTGGAGTGAAAGGGGACTGATGAAAGGAGTGAAGGGGGAAGTTGCAAGGGAGTGGAAGGGGGAAAGGGCAAGGGAGTGGAGGGAAACAGGGGTGAAGAAGTAGAGAGGAAAAAAAGCTAGGGATGAAAGGGTGGAGATGAATAGGAGATGGAGTGGGGGTGGAAAGGGGCAAGGAATGGTGGGGAGTGGAAGGGGAAAGACACGAGGGATGGAGGGAGTGCAGGGGAAAGGGATGAAGGATGAAAGTTGCATAGGGGACCTGGTCTTATATCATCTTCTTTGCATAGTTGCATTTACTGTAACTCCCTCTCTTTGACATTTATTTCGTCGTCTTTGTATTACCAGCACCAAGGAGAAGACTAACTCCAAAAGGCGACATTATAATCATTCGGTAAACATTTCAGACGGAGGGGAACGATACGAGAAAACACAGCACAGCAAAGGGACGAAGAAGACAGTAGAGGGAACATGTAATCGATGGCAAGCAACAAAAATCATAGGAAAAAAAAAAGAATAAAAAGGAGAATATGCGATAATTTTAGCATAGCAGAAGAATGAGGCGAACAAAGAATAAATGGTGATAGAAGAAAAAGAAAACAAAGGTAGAGAATAAGGAAAATAGAAGAGAAGAGGCGGTGAATGAGGAAGATGAAAGAGAATACTAATACTGAATAGGATTAATTATAAATGCAAAGACGAACGAGGAGGAGGCAATGGGGTGAACAAAAAAGGAAAAAAATACATTGATGGTAAATGATGTATGAGGGAAAAAATGAGAAAAAGATGAGAATGATAAAAAAAAACAGGAAGATAGAGAAAGCAAAAAGGACAAATTTTAACGCCAAATAGAAGAACAGATCAAAGAGAAATAAAGCTAAGAATGTAAAAAGCAAGAAAAAGAGTGAAAATACGAAAAGACAAAAATAGGAAAGCAAAATAATTACAGATACAGACGCAAATAAAAAAATACAGGTCGGGAAAGATGAACGAGCTAAGAACGCAGACAGCAAAGGAAAAAAATAGTTAAAATATGAAAAAAATAGAAAAGACGAGGAAAGCAAAAAGGACTAATACACACACAAAAAAAAATACAGGTCAGAAAAGATGAAAGAACTCTAAGAAATTGGGAAGCAGGAAAAAAAATAAAAGTATAAAAAATGAGATAGAGAAATGAAAGCAAAAAAGGACAAATACAGACGCAACAAAAAAAAAAATACAGGTCAGGAGAGATGAAAGAGGTAAGAACGTGGAAAGCAAGGGAAAAAAAGCAAAAATATATAAAAAAAAAGTAAAGCAAAAAAACACCCAATGTAAACGAAAAATACAGGTTAAGAGAGATGAAAGAACTAAAAACGTGACAAAGAGAAATAAAAGCGTAAAAACATGAGAAAAAAAAAAAGAGGAAGACCTCCGACAACTTATCCTCTTCAGCCTTGTCCACCGCGGGAGGGAGGTCGTTGCCTCTTACCTGGCGGCGAGTCAAAAAGGGGGAGGAAAAGAGGAAAGAGGAGAGGAGATGAAGGAGGATGACGGGCCGCCACCAAGAGGAGTTCGCAGTCATGTGATAAAAAATTTTGACGAGGAGGAAAAGGAGGAAAAATATAGAAGCGAGTTAAAAGTGAGGAGTTTGTGTTTGGGGTGAGGTTGAGGAGGGGGTTGTGGTTGTGGTTATGTAGCAGTAGTAGTAGTAGTAGTAGTAGTAGTGACACTTAGGTGCAGTGATCGGGACAGAGGTATATAAGATGGAGTACGTGGGAGACAAAGTAGCTGAATGGGTGAAATAAATAGAAGCTTTGTCTGCCATTGCCAAGACTGAGCCACACGCTGCCTATTCAGCGTACACCCACGGCATCCAACATCGGTGGACGTTCCTGATGCGCACCATCCCCGGCATCAGTCCACTCCTCCGACCACTGGAAAATGCCGTCAAGAATGTATTCTTGCCGGCGCTGGTGAAATCTCATGCTTTGGGGGAGGAGGAGAGGGATATGCTAGCACTTCCCCCAAGACTGGGTGGGATGGGGATCACCAACCCTGAGAAGCTGGCAGATAAGGAGAACCAAAACTCCATCAGCCTTACCAGGTCACTCATCAACAGGATCATCGCTCAGGAGGCAGAGGGCGAGATAGACCAAACAGAAATAAGAGATATTAAAAGAAAAATCTCAGAAGAAAGGCAACAGGCCCAAAAAGACGAGCTGGACCGTCTTACACACCACCTGTCCACAGAAATGGGTAGAAAAATACACACACCGAAGGAGGCAGGCGTCTCTAACTGGCTAACGTCATTACCAATCAGAGCAAAGGGCTTCAGCCTCAAGAAACAAGAATTTATCGACGCCATTGCTCTGAGATATGGCTGGCCGATTGAGGGACTGCCTGATCTCTGTGCATGTGGATCACCAAATGATGTCACCCACACCATGACATGTAAACAAGGTGGCTTCGTATGTATTCGACTCGATGAAGTGAGGATCTGACAGCCAGCATGCTCGGGGAGGTATGCCAAGACGTCACTACCGAGCCGGCACTGCTTCCCTGGACGGCGAACACCTTCGGTACAGGACAGCCAATACCTCACAGGAGGCACGGGTTGATGGGTGCCTGCGGATTCTGGGTGCGCGGACAGCGAGCGTTCATGGACATCCGCATATTCGACCCGATGGCTGCCTGTCACCGTGAGCTGCCCCTGCAAGCCGCCCACCACAGGAACGAGCAGGAGAAGACAAGGGCATACGGTGAAAGAATCCAACATGTGGATCAGGGCAGCTTCAACCCCCTCGTCTTCACCACATCCGGCGGGATGGGTCCCAGGGCCCAATGCTTCTACGCACGCCTCGCGGAACTAATCTCAGAAAAGAAGTATCAGCCAAGGAGTCACGTTATCGCCTGGATGAGGTGTCGCCTCTCGTCTCCTGCTCAGGTCGGCCATCCCATGTCTCTGGGGCAACAGACAATCTGACCCAAAAGCCACCAACATCTCCAATATGGACTATGAAGCCACAGTGGTGGAGAGTGACATTAGGGTGGGTCGGGAGTGACTTGAGTAGGGAAGGAAAGGGGGATCTAGACGTAATAGATGATAGGTGATTTAGTGTCAGGTAGTATTAGTGATATGGTTGGATGCCACAGTCATTAGCGAACAGAGTTGGGGCTAATGACCTCCAAGCTATGGAGCCCTCCATGATTATGTGTCGGGAAAATAAACATGGGTGGAGGTATCATTTATGTAGTAGTAGTAGTAGTAGTAGTAGTAGTAGTAGTAGTAGTAGTAGTAGTAGGAGGAGAAGGAGGAGGAGGAGGAGGAGGAGGAGGAGGAGGCTAGGTAGGTAGATTAATAGGTAGGAGGGAAAATAGAAAGGGAGGTAGGTAGAATACATACACAGGAAGGCGAGTAAGGAAATGGTTTGTAAAAAAGATAATAGGTGAGTAGGAAGCAAGGAGACATGTAGGCAAGAAGGGAAAAGGTTAAAATAGGAAATCGGGAAGGAAGGAAATATGAGAGGAAGGTAGGAGGGGGAGATAAGGAAAGAAGGTAGAAAGGCAGGAACTAGTTGAAAGAGGGTGATAGATAGGAAGACAAATGGAAAAAAAAAAAGGAAATATGAAATGAAGATATAGAGGTAGGTAAGACTATAACTATGAAGGTAGGGAGAGGCGTAGGAAGGTTAGACAGCAGGAAGTAGGCAGGTGGCAATGACTGGAGTACGGCTGACACACTTCCATTATACCTGCTGATTAGTAGTCATTAGGGCTCATGGGGGTAAAGGAAGATAAATGGAGACTGTGATTGTGAACTATGGGATGACATGGATTAGCGAGGGGCAAGGGAATGGGGTCGGGGAAGGATACGGAAGGATAAAGGGAAGATAGATAAAGGAATAATAACGATAATGGTTGTGTCCGGTAACATGAGAGAGTGAGGGATAAGAAATAAATACGTAAAGGAAAAATGTTGAGTTGAGAAAACGATAAAGAAAGAAGACGAATAAGAATGTCACAAGGGCAACATTTATTTTGGGAGGCGAGATATTTAGGTGATTAAAAAACAAATGGCAGGAAGAAACGAATGAAAAGAAATGTGAGAGAGAGAGAGAGAGAGAGAGAGAGAGAGAGAGAGAGAGAGAGAGAGAGAGAGAGAGAGAGAGAGAGAGAGAGAGAGAGAGAGAGATAGAGAGAGAGAGAGAGAGAGAGAGAGAGAGAGAGAGAGAGAGAGAGAGATTTACATAGATATTCCGACCCCACAGACCCTATAGTCCAGACTAGGTGGTCTGTCCTTAAACCTAGGTGAAATTATATCAACCGCTAGCATTACTTTGCATTTTTACTTAAGTAAATACTAAATTGGAGGAAGTGTTGGACGGGTTTCACTGGGCCTCCAAAGGTGGGAGTTTATTCCATTCTCGCGCTACGACGTTGGCGAAGAAAAATTTAGCGTAGTCTGAATTTATTTGTTTACACTTACGTTTTCTTCCATTATTTTTCGTTGGAAACTAGTCACCTATCGTAAACAATTTGGATTTACCCACATTTGTACACTGATCACTTCGAGTTTCACGCAACATATTTCGTAATCGAACCGCATTTTTCTCTTTCAGCTTGAAAAACCTGCCACTTTTCTAAATAATGGGCATCTCCCATCTATCAGATCTATCTGGAATTTGTGCAGTTTTTTTTGGAGACTGTCAGTCTTCGCCTCAGAGGACCAACTAACCAGTCTTTGTTTCGTAAGCAACTTTACAAGTGATATTATTGAGTCAGACGTCCGCGTCCTTGATGTAAATCGTAAACAGCACGGGGCCAAGAATTGGGTCTTGAGGGACGCCACTAGTGACAGGTACCCACTCTGAGTTTACTTCGGTCTCCACTTTTTGCTGTCTGTTGCTTAATCAATTAGCGATCCAGTGGTATGCATTAATGTTAATAAATAATTGTTTGATTTTATGAAGTAATTAATGGTGTAGAATTTACCAAACGCTTTCTGAAAATCAAGATAGACTACTTCTAGTGATTTGGTTAGGTCATAAACTGAGAAGAGGTCGTTTTAAAAGGTCAGTAAGTTCGTTGAGTAGGATCTCTTGTTACGGTAGCCATGTTGAGAGTCCTTAAATAATGAAGGGCTTTGAAGGTAACTCACAATTTTGTCTTTAATAATGCCCTCGAGTAGCTTACTGACTACTGAAGTAAGACCAATGGACCTGTAATTACCCGGTACATTTTTGTTCACCTTTCTTAAAAATCAGTGTTACGTTAGCCACTTTCTAAACTGAAGGGACGATGGCTTGTCTCAAGGACATATTAAATAAGGATGTGAGAGAAGAGTATTTTGCATTATGCTACTAAAGATTGCCTGGTCCTGGACTTTTATTTCTTTTAAGGGGTTGGAGAGCATCACAGACCTCATCAATAGTAACTGCAAAGTTGGGATGGAATTATCAATAATTCTATTCTCGTCGCTGATGTTAGTGATAGTGGCGATAAGACTGTCAGTGTTGAATACCGAGGAAAATGAACTAATCAGCAAGTTCGAAATGCGCTGGCTTTCACTTAAAAAGGTTCAATCTCACTTCTGATCAGCTTTTTGCTGTTTATGTGATTGCAAAGAGATTTCGGATTAGTTTTACAGATGGCAGCAATATTTTCTTTATACATACGCTTTGCCTGACATGCAAGTCTTTTCCCTCGTTGCTTGGCTTCATGATAAAGGCTGATATTTTCAGGCGTGTTTTTCATTTTCTTTAGCCAGTACATTAAATTTCTTTCCTCAACCGAATGCTCGATTTCGCTGACCAAGGTGGACTTTTAATGGTGTTATGTCGCTTCTCGCAATAAGGGACGAATGTTTTTTTGAGTAAATCATTTTATAGTTTCACATGACTCCACTGTGTTTGAATCATCTGAGAGAGAGAGAGAGAGAGAGAGAGAGAGAGAGAGAGAGAGAGAGAGAGAGAGAGAGAGAGAGAGAGAGAGAGAGAGAGAGAGAGAGAGAGAGAGAGAGAGAGCTAAGAAGAAAAAGTATTAGGTACAAAACAAATAATATAAGTAAGGAGAACGATAAAGCAGAAAAAAAGAAAGGGGCGTGAGGGAAAGGGAAGAGAGACAATGAACTATTTTGCAGGACAGGATAGAAACGAGGGAAGAGGATTAGAGAGAGGGAGGAAAAAGGTGCTGGTGTTTGTGGTGGGTGGTGGAGGTGGTCAAGAGAAAGAGATGGAACGTCGCTGTCACACATCACGGTCACACACACACACACACACACACACACACACACACACACACACACACACACCAGATTACCACTTCAATAATTCACATCAGTCCGTACACCACTAGGAACAAACATCCACAAAACACAACGTACCCTGACAGAGAAATACTGACAACGCCAACAGATTAACAGACAGTCCATCCGTCAGCCGAGACCATTCCAGCTACCCGTCCTCCTCCCTCAAAGTTAATTAATACAACAGGAAGACAGTGCGGCCAGACTATGAAGAGCTCGACGAACACACATCCAGGTCAAGTTACATACAGCTTGACAGACTGAGGTCACTCCTCATCGTCATCATTATATCACAAACATAACAGTGGGAGTTAGATTAAGCAAGTGTAATCAACGTTTCTGTGTGTGTGTCTCTGAGAGAGAGAGAGAGAGAGAGAGAGAGAGAGAGAGAGAGAGAGAGAGAGAGAGAGAGAGAGAGAGAGAGAGACTTTACATAATCCTTCAATCCATATTTCTGTTACTCTCACTTTCCTTTTTTCATCGGGAACGAGAGGAAGAAATGTGTTTGTCGCCGGGGCGGGGAAAGGACGAGAGACAGAAAACGAAAACAATTAGAAACTATGAAAAGAGAAAGAAAACCAATCACACGACGTCAATCTGAAGGTGGAAAAAAGTATGTGTGTGTGTGTGTGTGTGTGTGTGTGTGTGTGTGTGTGTGTGTGTGTGTGTGTGTGTTCTCTCTCTCTCTCTCTCTCTCTCTCTATTTTATTTAAACAGGGCTTACAGAATATTGTGCTAAAGTTGAAGGTTTTAAGCTTCATCTATCTATAGCTACATACAAGACACATTAAATTACTGCCTAGAAGTCCTAATCCAGCTGTTCACCTCCCGCTTGAAGTCTTGAAGTGACTCTCTCTCTCTCTCTCTGGCATGCACACAACCACCCTTCATCAGACAAACATGCAAATTTACACAGTGACACAAGCACAACGTAATGGCGGGCCGCAAAAACATGGACGGTAAACAAATTAATGGCTAGCAAACAGGTAAAAAAAATCCTGTTGCGTTGGACGAAATTAAATACGAAAAAACGGGTGTGTGAAATAAAAAGAAAGATGAAGAGGAGTCTGCTCTCTCTCTCTCTCTCTCTCTCTCTCTCTCTCTCTCTCTCTCTCTCTCTCTCTCTCTCTCTCTCTCTCTCATACAAACACAATACCCAGCACGCCGCCAGCACACCAAAATATCCGCGTTATGCAAAAAACTGAAAGCGACAAAAACAAAAATATGACGAAATAAAACAATCAATTGAAAACATCCGCAACGATTAAAAGTGTTCAAAAATTCGTTCAAACCCAAATGGAAAAAAAGCAAAACGGCATCCCTGCGGACGGAACTCGAATTTATTAACTAATCCGCATGCTTCGCTCCCCCCCCCCCTCCTTTTTCCGCCCCAACACCCCTTTCCTTCCCTTACCTCTACATCTGCCCCCTTGCCCCCTCTCTCTCTTCGTTATCTCTGCTCATCTCTCCATTCCAAATATTTTTTTTAGTTTTCCCTACCATGACATACCTTTATAATTTTTTGCGTCACATTTCTTTTCATTTTCCTTTAACTTTCACTCCCTTTCTCACTCCCATCCCCGTCGGCTATTCACAGGACCTTCCAGTTAGCTCGATGAGACTTATTCAAAACGCTACTTAATTAATGAGACAAAAACCTATCGAGTAGGAGTTGCCCAGAATAAAATACTAAATACAATAAAATAATAATGGGTTCGACTGACGGATACCAAAATGACAAACACAGAAACACACACACGCAAAAAAAAAATAACAGAGAAATATACAATACTAAACATTCACACAATCACATACACACAAGCACACTGGCCACGAAAAACATACACAGACGCGTATTATTCCGGTTCACGATAAAATAATAGCGTATTGGTAGGAAGGGGGAGGGAGGGGAAGGGTCGTGGAGGCGGAAGGGGGGGAGAGGAGGAAGGGGGAGGGGAAGAGATACACAGCGGGTCAGAGAGCAAAGAGTGTGATGGGAATAATAGTTGTGTGTGTGTGTGTGTGTGTGTGTGTGTGTGTGTGTGTGTGTGTGTGTGTGTGTGTGTACTCCGGTCTATTAGTGCAGGTAAAGGGACACGTTTAATTAGCTCAAGTGTATATAGAGCTGTCGGGGGCAAAGAGACGCAGGAAGAGCTTTAATTAGGTAGAGAAATCTATCTGTCACTCTTCCACTTCCTCCTCCTCCTCCTCCGCCTCTCACTTTCATGTCACACCGTCAAGGGAGTTCACGTCTTTGTCTTGATTTCCTGCTAATTTTCAAGTCTCGTTGCGTGTATTTAGAGATAATTCCTCACCATGTATTCACTTCTGCGATTTTCTTTTCACTCGTATATATATTTATTCTTTTTCATTCGTATCATTTTCCAACTAAATCTCCACAGGTGTTTGCATTCCCAGCACTAGCCAGGCAAACACGTTCATTCACACCTGTTTGTTTGTCCTCCACTTTTCTCGTTTTCTCACGCGGTCTTTCTTTTTTGTTTATCTCCGTCGCCAAAACAACCTATTCATTCACACATTACAAAGCCCGTGTCCGCCACTCCGTGTTTTCTATTCACCCTTTCATCAGCTCAGGCTTCTCTCGCCCGACAAGGCAAATATATACTTGAAACCTGTCAACATCCACACACGCCGACAGTGAAAAAAATATGAGGGATTTCTTTCTCGCCTCATCTCCGTTTTAGCAGGGGAAATATTTGTAAAGCTGACACACACACACACACACACACACACACACACACACACACACACACACACACACACACACACACACACACACACATACAATAAATTCCGCAATAACTCTCACCAGGAACAAGGAAAGGGACATAATTCTCACGAACGAAGACATTTCGCGCCTCCTGACCCACCACGAGCGCCCCCCTTCCCTCCCCTCCCCCCCACACACCTCGACCCTTCCTCCCACTGGGCGCCTTCACAACCCCCGTCGTCCCCAGCCCACCTAAGCTCCCCCAGTGCCACCCTGCAGCACCTTTCACTTTGCCAGTCTATCCTTTTACCATACACCCTCCTCTTCCTCTTCTAAATATATGATTAACGAAAACTAATCGATATAATTCATGCACAACAATGAAATGAATATACTGTCTTAAAGGTTACTTCTCAAGAAACGATGCATGAACATACGACTGTAGTGATGAAAGGGAGTTGTAGATAGCGGTTCCAATATTAAAAAAAAAAAAAAACAAGTGAAAATTTGTGGCGGTTCTACAACATATGGTAAGTAAACTAATGGGAAAATTACACACAATAAGACCATCCATTATCTACTTCCCTCCTCTACCGCAACCCTTCTTTTCCCCTCTGCTATCCTCTTCTACCTCTAGCTCTCTCCTCCCCTCCCTCCTACACCTCTCCTGCAATGCCACCTCCTACATCTCTTTCCTCTCTTGTACGACCATTACGGCCTTCTTTTTCTTAACGCCCTTGCACTGTCTCCTCTGCTGTAAAAAAAATATCTTACCTCACCACTCAATTACACCTCCACCACAACCATCACCACCATCACCACTTACATTATCCTCGGCCCCTCTACTACTGCACACACACACATCATCGTATCCTCCATCGTTATTTCCTTAGTGCCCCCTCTCCCTCTCCCCTCCAACACTTTATCAGCCTTTTATTCTGTCTTTCTCCCTTTTTCTCCCCCTCTCTCAAGGCCCATGATCCACTATTTGATCCTTCCATTACAGAGAGAGAGAGAGAGAGAGAGAGAGAGAGAGAGAGAGAGAGAGAGAGAGAGAGAGAGAGAGAGAGAGAGAGAGAGAGAGAGAGAGAGAGAGAGAGAGAGAGAGAGAGAGAGAGAGAGAGAGAGAGAGAGAGAGAGAGAGAGAGAGATTAAAAAAAGACAAGGCAGAGACAAACAGACAGACGGAGTGTTAATTTCCTACTTCAGCGTCTTTCAGGGAGCAATACAGAGTTCAGGGAAGTTCTCCTCCTCCACCTCTTCCTTCTCTTCCACTCCCTCTCTTCTTTTTATTATTCTCTCCCTCAAAATCCTTAACCCTTTTTATTTCTCCTTCCCCTCCATTTTCTACTCCTCTGTTATCTACTCACCGATATTTATTTTCCATCCCTTCATTCTAGGCTTTGTGATTTACTTTCCCTTTTTTATCCTTCCCCTTTCCATGTTTTTTTTTTATAATTCTTCTTTATAAGTCTCAAAATTTATTAACAGTATACTCATCTTATTCCTCTTCTTCCAACGCCCCCAACCCCCGCTTTATTATCTAATCACCAATATATATTTTCCAGCCTTTCAGTCTGGTCCTCATGCTTTTCATATTTTTCTCCCCCTTTCCATGTGTTTTCGCATTCTCCTTCAATTCCTCAAACATTTAACGATATCCTCAGTTCATTAATCTTCCCTCTCCCTCTCCTCATCCATTCCGTCGCACTAGTCCTGTCCCGACAGCGATGCACCAAAAATATTATTGAAAGAGTAAAAAATCATGACCGAAAATTAATAAAAACCCAGCCGCGTGCGCCCCCCTGCATGGGAAGAGTGCTCATCCCGGAAGGGGGGGGGGGGGGGGTCCGGAGGGGGAAGAAGGGGGCGGCGCACCTCATTACACCGTAAATTAATGGATCATTCTTTCCAGTTGCACACAAAAGAACAGTGACGCAGTGAACGACGCAGCGGGGCCGGAATGCGGGAAATACCGAACTGTGAATGAACTAAATGACTGATTGAGCTAAATGATGAAGAATATGCACACGGCTCATCATCATGGGTACGGTGCACTTCCTTGTTCATTCACACACACACACACACACACACACACACACACACACACACACACACACACAACCTTTTTTGCTGACATATTTTTCTTTTAATAGTAATAAGCGACATATAGTGGAGGGATTTAATCGGGTCTGTTTATCAACACTTTTTATCTATTACTTTCTCCGTATTATTTTGTATTACTTTTCACCATTATTTTCTACCAGGTCTTTTCCACTACCCAATATTTACTTGTTCTTTCCTTTCATCGGCTTTTTTATTCCTTTTTCTTATTATACTGTCAAATATTTACTTGTTCCTCTCTTTCCTCGGCTTTCCTTCTTTATTTTCTTTTTACCGTCAGAAAATTACTTGTCCGCTTCCATTTTTTTTATTTCTTCGTTTTGTCTCTTCAACCGCAAAATATTTACTTGTTTCTCTTCCTCCTATATATATATATATATATATATATATATATATATATATATATATATATATATATATATATATATATATATATATATATATATATTTTTTTTTTTTAACATATCTCCGAGCTGCCTTTTCAAGCGTCAAATATTTACTTGTTGCTCTCTTTCTTCGGCCTTTTTTGTCATCCGTCTTCCTCAACCTTTGAGCGAGTGGCATAAATGTCACAGCGAACGGGAGTCTTTACCCAAAGCTTCTTGTTTTCCACTCAGGAGACACGGAGCAGCCAATTAGGGAAAGTTTTACGACGATCGTTTCGAACCTTTTTACCTAATTTCTTTTTTTTTCCGCTTCGTGTTTCTTCTTGCCTTGTTAATCATTGTTATTTCATTATCTGTTCTGCAAGAGATTTTACTTGCCATTTTATTTTTTCACCTTACGGATTGTTTTACACTTTAGGTTTTAGAATATTTATTATCTTTCAATTATTTCCAGGCTGAAATATGTCGAAGCAGCTTGGAGAGTACATTATCATCACACACAGAAAGTGGTTGAGGACGTTGGAAAATTCTTTGTCTTCAGTCAGTCACTAGGTGCCTCTCCCTACGACACTGAACGAGGGGTTCCACTACATGCATCACCCCTTCCCATCCCGAGTACCTCATGGTAGGATGCATCGACTTGTTCAACCCACAAAGTTGTGGACTTCCCCTTCAACATCTCCATTGGGAATCGTTTCGTACAGAAAAAAAAAAAAAATGCAGTGAGCAGGGACGGCTTCAAGGTAGCGTGCCCCATGCCCGTTTAGCCGGAGCTGGTGTTCATGGACTATGCAAGTGATAGGCCTCGAATCAAACTCACGGAGTAATCGCCGGTATTACACAGTCATTCCAGCAATAGCCTATGACTCTGCGTAGGCAATTACTTTAAAATGCATCAATTCGCCTCTTCAAGTCCATGTCTCACAGCCATATAGTAAGACAGGGAACACAAGTGATGTCAAGATCCGGATCTTTGTCCCTCCTGTACAGACATTGAGAATGCCTTTGAGAACTCGTGCTCAGCGAATCCGTATCACAGTAAAAGCCAAGCAAATCTGCCGTATGACTTCTTGACGAGACCTGCCGTTGCTCTGCACTACGGTACCAGGGTATGTGAAATTTTCCAAGCCCGTCGCATGAACAGACTGTATTGTTTCGTCTCATAAATATCGAATCACCAGCGATTTCGCGAGGATTACTGCATCATCGGCAAAAAACAAAGTGCTGTGGACATATATTATTCCTGATGGCGTTGATGATACGATGATAACTGAAGATACTTTTCTTTTTACTGTATTCTTTTCACATTGTTTTGCTGTACCTTTCACCCTTCTCACCCTCTCACCTCCGCCTCCTCTTTACATAATCCATCCATTGTGAGAATTATAAAGGGAAAGCCTCATCAGCGCGCCCACTTAGACTGATTAATAAAGCACACGTAAACAACATTTCAAAAGTGATGATAACAAAGGAGAATAATTAGGGAATAATAGACACAGAGAAAATACGCAAAAAGATGCGTAGAACAAGGCGGAAAAAAAAAATGAAGGAGAATGAAGGAAGAGGTAATCACTGAGGGCTGGAAGATCACTTGGGTACGAGGCTGGTTTGCGGCAGTTTGCGGGCCTCGTTGCCATGACAACCTTCGCCTCGCCTTGCTTTCCGCGTGGCCACATAAACTCCCCTTGCCGCTCTCGCTCTCGCTAGCTTTCTCGCTCCCTGCGTGGCCGCGGCCTCACTGAGAGCCAGTGGCATTGTAGAGTGATGCCATTGTTTCCCAAGCCTCCTTATTCTTTTTTATCATTGCATGATTCGTTCTTCTGTCAAGTACTACTGCTCGGTGTCTCCACAAGCTCCAGAAGTAGAGCAACTTCATTTTGGGATGAGTATCGCTTAGTTTCCTCCATTGTTGACTTGAACACAGCGCGCAGGGTATCAGGTGCAGTCGACGTTTTGACCGTCAGAACGTTGAGATGGACCAAACAACAAGGGATATTGTTACCAATTAAATTTTCTCGCGCCGCCAGTGTTACCAAATCCCACCCGACAAATCCGAGTGTTTAAGAATATCCAAATTGTGACAACCCGAACATTAGTGTGCGTGGGGACTGTCGTTGTCGTTGCCGATTTCGTGAGATTTAAGAATACGGCCCTGAGTACGAGGGTATGTCCGGAAGAACAGGAGGGATGAGAAAGAGGAGAAGCAGGAGGGCTAAGAGGAGGGAAAGGAAAAATGTATTAGAGAAGGAGGAGGAGGAGGAGGAGGACTAACATTAATAACGGTGGATTCATTTTTTCATTTACAATCTGTTTTTTTTTTTTTTCATGTTATCATGATGTCTATAACTGTATTGTATAGCTTTCACAGAACGGAACAAAGTCTGGACGAAACTGTTCCCTTGTTCTCTAGGTCAAGTATTTTGTTCCTACATTATGGTTGGGTTCGTGGCAACTGAAGCCAGAAAAAGAATCCATCCAAATAAAAATAATGCTAAAACATTTTGCAAGCCATGGATAACTTGCGCCTTTTTAAATTTTTTGGATGATACCGATGATCATGATAATAATGATGATTATAATGATAACGCCGTTAAGAGTAAAAGCAACCACAATAACGATAACAAAATCAATGATAATGATAATAATAATAATAACAATATAATAATAATAATAATAATAATAATAATAATAATAATAATAATAATAATAATAATAATATGTAAAACTTCAAAATTTTCGTTACTGTTACTTGTCTGTGGCACATATTGCTTAATCATCTTATGAAACGTCATAATGCACATTATATATTTTTTTGTAAAATATACTATTCTGAAAATTATAAGAATGTATATAAAAAGAACGAGTGGATTCAATCATTAATACAATAGTTTACAATACTTTTATAAAGTTAAATAAATATATCAAACACAATGCTGCCTAATACTTTCAATAAACCGTATAAATGTGCACTCATTTTTACTTTCCACCAACAAGACTTTTTAACCAAGATACGTAAACTACTGTGGGAACACTACTGTGGGAACAACATTTAGAGTAGACAAGCGGCCCACGGCGGCTCAGGGGAGGACAGGCCGCCTGGACAGCTGTCCAATCACGCCAGCTCTCTAACCTATCGGCTCCCGACTCTATATTTCGGGTACTGGGGTGGGGGAAGGATATTGTAAAAGGAGTAGCAATAAGAATTGTATTTATAAACTTTTTTTACTGCACTTCTGCTGTTGTTGCTATACTACTACTACAACCACATCCACTATGATACCTACCAATACTACTACCACGACCAAAACCACGCTTGTTACCACTCATATAAAAACTTCATTATCCGCAATTGAAACAAACAACTAACGGCAGCAATCTTCGCAGGAGGCACAGTTCTCACCTTTTGTCTCCAGGTGGCGTGGCGCAGGAGTTGGCGGAGAGATGCGGTTATGGCCCAAAGTTGTTATGGCAATTCCTTTCATGTGTGGCTGTGGAGGAGACGGCGGGGGTGGGGGTGGGGGTGGGGGGGGAAGGCGGGCAGGTCACACCGCTCATCTTGCCAAGCTTGAAGGTGGAGGGGGAAGAAGGAGGCGGAGGGGAGGTGAAGGGGAAAGAATGAAGGAGGAGGAGGAGGTGAGGGGAAGAAAGGAAGAGATAGGAAGGGGAAACAGAGGAGGAGAAAGAGAAAAAATGAAGGAAGCGAATATGGAAAAAAAAAATGGTGAAGGTGGAAATGAAAGAATGAAAGAAGAGAAAATGTACGGGGAAGAGAGGAGGGGAGGCAGAGAAGAAAGAATGAAGGAGGAAGAGGAGGTGGTGGAGGGGGAAGAAAGAAAGAGGAGGAGGAGATAAAATGAAGGGAGAGGAGGAAGTGGAAGGGAAGAAAGGAGGAGGAGGTGGAGGAGAAAGAAGGAAGGAGGAAGGGGAGCATGAAGAATGTTAAAGGAATGGACAGAAAAAGAAAGAAGGTGTGGTCAAAGGGCAGGGAACAAAGAAAGGGAGAGACGGAGGAGTGAAGGAATGGGGAAGACGGACTGACCAGGAGGAGACGGGGGGAAAAAAAGGGAGGAAGGGAATTTCTAAAGAATGTTGGAAAATTGAAGGTTTTAAAGGGCGGAAAAATAATGAAAGAGGAGATGAGAACGAAGTGAGGTGATGCAGAAAGTGAGAAGGAAGGGAGAGGGGAAAAATGTTAGGAAAAGAGAGGAGAAGGGAGGAAACAAGAGAGTGGAAGATTAAGATAAACAGTACGAGAAAGTTAAGGAAAACAAATGCAAATGGAAGCGAATGGAAATGACTTTAAAAGATGGAGAATGTTGGTATAAGAAAACTAACAAAATAATATGACAAAAAAAGCGATACAGACACACACGTAGAGGAAAAAAATATGAAAAGGGTGATAGGTGAAGGAAAAGCTTATGCTCATTATACAGCTTAGAAATTAATGAATGAAAGAAATAACGAATGATGTAATGAAATGACGGAAATAAAAATAGGACCGGAAAACAAGATCAATATGAGAATTAAAAAAAGAATCGCCAATATCAGCAGACAACACAAATAAGGTCCCGCCTCACTCACACCTGTAACAAAGCAAGGTATATGAGTATCACCTGCAAGGGAAGCTCAATTAGTGCTGACATACCTGCCGATCCTGTACCCGCTACCCCCCCTTCCCCCCCCACACACAAACACCTGCTGCTGACGATGACCCTTGGTGTTTGTGTGGAGGGGGTGCCGGCGTGAACCAGAGGAGGGGGGTGAAAATCCATTCCTCTTGGGTCCATCTCTAAGTGTACCTTACCTGTAAAAGCAGAGTTAATTAGTAGAAAGGTTAGATTGCAAAGCTTACTCTGACTGCAAAGAAATACCAGTAGGGATTTTTATTTTATTTACAATTAAGCTTTTTTTATTTTTTTTTTTTTACAGCTAAGGAGACAGCTCAGGGCGCAAAGAAAAAAAAAAAAATGGCCCGCTACTCACTGCTCCCGAACAGAGGTTAAAGGAGTGTCCAAAATCAGAGGTTAATTTCGGGAGGAGAGGTGTCCTGATACCCTCCTCTTGAAAGAGTTCAAGTCGTAGGCAGGAGGAAATATAGATGAAGGAAGATTGTTCCAGAGTTTACCAGCGTGAGGGATGAAAGAGTGAAGATGCTGGTTAACTCTTGCATAAG